>NW_006800545.1:80264-93797 GCF_000485575.1 Poecilia formosa | reverse complement strand
GATTGTAATATATAATAAGTTGTATATAATATACTATAATTGCATAAAATATATATTACATTGTTATATTTTATTACATTATATGTTGCATGACAAAAACAACTTTTAACATTATTATAATAATAGCACATAAAATATAACTATAATATTTTGTAATATAAATGTTACAAATAATAATGTCATTATAGCGATGATATTTCTCTTATTTAGTTAGTAAACTTGATGTTTCTGTCCTCAGTCATGTGTTGTATTGGACATTATCTCATCGATTTATTTCTGATCAATAATCAGTGACGACTCACAGGGCTGGATCCCGACCCGGCTCTCCGCAGCGTCCTGGAGAACCCGTCCTGCTGGGTTCCTGAGGAGGATGAATCAGGCGTCAGTTATCGGTGTCACTTGTCGCCGTGGCGATGATGAAGATGACGATGAGGCTCTAATCACCTGGGCTCTGATAACCAGGTGAGAAACACTGAGCCGTTTAGCAGCCGCCTGGCATTTACTAGAGACCCAACCGCCATAGAAATTATAAACATTATAAACTTCTCTTTTATTCTTAGATTTCTCATCCAGCAAGGTTTAATTATATTTAAAAAAAATAATTTCTGGAATATTTTCACAGAAAAACTTCAGATTGTGATCATTTTGATTTCATTTGTAGAGAAACATTTTTACATTTTTTTATATTTTCATGAAATGGAAATACTCTGCCGTGTAAATAGGAAGCCGTTCCCTGCTGTGCCTCACCTCTCCTTGGCGTCCAGGAAAGCTTTAGCAAACGGATTGTATTTGATCTTCAGAGCCGTGATCTGAGCAGAGGGAGCAGAAATCACATCAGTACTTACATAAACATCAGTTTAAACTGCAGAAATGGTAAAACCACTACATTAAATAATAGTTTAAACATCAGAAATTACAGTATTGTGGTATTAAAATCAGTTTAACCAGTAAAAATGACATTATTTCTACATTAAAGCTCAGAAAGGAGGACCAGTGATAATAATCAGGGCCAGTGAGGACCAGCATGGCGGCGTACCTCCTCGTTCTGGTAGGCGGTGACGGCGATGAACTGCGTCTCCCTGAAGGAGACGTTGGACACCAGGCGGTGGCGGGAACCAACGCAGACGATGTGCAGCTGCGGCTCGTACTTATGGAGGGAGTTCAGCATGATCTGGAACAAACACACAGGTTCACCTGAAGACAGTCACCTGGTGGACGCCCTGCCCTCTGGTGGCCATTGGAGGCATGACAGCGCCTTGATAAGGCGCATGGTTTGGACCCAACCAGTCTCTGGTCTGGTCTGGAAGCTGTGCTCAGTGTCTGAAGTTTTTGTTTTCACATTTATAGTAAACTGAGTCAAACCAACCAAAGCCTTTGAGCAACCTGTTCCCTTCATCACCTGTGGGGGCGCTGCACCAAGAGCTACTGACATTAACGACACAAAAACCTCTGAAGACTCTGAGCGCAACTTTATTCTTTACGAAATCTAAACAAAAATGGAGTTTGGAGGATTTCTGCTTTGCCTTTGGTAAACACCATGCTAAGCTAATGCATTTGTTCTGTTTGTATTTACCCAGAATGCCTTGCCCTGAAATTCACTTCCTGATTTTGGAGCAAACTCTTGTCCGCTTGGCATTGGAACTGAACCAGAGTTCACTTCAACCAAACTGAGACTGAGGTTTGTAGGTGGACCAGAGTTCGAATTCACACCTCCATAAACGAACCGGACTAGGAAAACAAACTGGAGTTGGACTAAAGTGGACTGAACAGGACTGGTGGAAATGTACGCTGTTATACCTACAGTCTGTCATAAAGATGATGTTTCTTCTTGTTTCTTCAAACAAATTTATGAAAATCCTAAAGAAATCAGAGTTTGACAGGTAGGAAGTCTCTACTGAAGGTCTGTGTTGTTCTCGGACTCGGATCCAGAAACCCAGCGGACCTCCTGATCGCTGGGAGGTCTCCCTGAAGGAGACGTTGGACACCAGGCGGTGGCGGGAACCAACGCAGACGATGTGCGTTGGTTCCTGTGTGTTGGCCTTCCTGCACACAGGAAGGCCAACAGATCCAGATTTGGACCGGTTCTGGTACCACTTCCTGCCAGTCTGTGTCCAGCTGTAGCTGTGTGACAGTATTATGGTTCTCTCTCTCTGTTAACATGACAGAAGTTCCTGAACTCGTCTGACAGGCGGGCAGAACTTTGTACTTGTGGGTCCATTAGAAGCAGGAAGCCGGAGTTTAGAGTCAGGCTGCGTTCAGCAGAGTTCGTGGACGGGAGCCATCTTTGTGTTTTGGCCCCGGCTCTCTTTTATCCATCTGTTTTCTCTCGTATTCAACTCCCCATCACCCCCCTGACTAACGAGGCCCAATTAACCAATCCGAGTCCTCCGGGCCAGCGCACAAAAACAAACTGTTTTCTATTCAGATTGAGAGGCTGGCTTCAGATGTGACCCCGGCGCTGAGTGTGTGTGGGCTCCGTTTGAATATAGTTTACCTCGTCCATCTGAAGCATGATGGCTAAATTAATTTCCCAGTAAAAAACATAATTACCATAATGTACAAATAAGCTGAGCAATTATTTCATTATGGCCGAGCTCTCTGCTCCAGCGCTGCATTACGGCCCGGTGTGTGCGTGTCATGTTTGGACTGGATAATGGGGTAAATATAAACAACATTACTGCCAATTTTGTCCTGCAGAGACTCGGTGTGTGCGTGGAGGCCGCAGCGAGCGCTCAACAGCTCTCCACAGGAAGTGCATTAAACTGCTGCCGGCCAATTAAGAGCTGTTTATCCCGTTCCCGTGGTTACGAGGGGGTGAACAGGTGAAGTGAAAGAGGAGAGGGACTGAAGTGGCTCATTAGAGGCGGTGGTCTCTCGCCCACTCCAGGATAATACAGCGAGAGCAGAGAGAAGCTAATGGACAGAAGAAGAGAGGCGAAGAACAAAGAAGAGGAGAAGAAGAGGAGGAGATGAAGAGGAGAGAAGGAAAAAAGTCAGAGAGGAAGAAAAGTCAACGAAGATCCACCGAAACAACGAGGACAAACAAAAACAGCAGAAACAAGTAAAAAATAACTGAATTAAATAATAATACAAAATAAAATCAACAGGAAATAAAAACATACAAATGATAAAAATAAAACTTAAAAATCTTTTAACCTAATATTATGATCCAAAATGATAAATAAAACTTGAACGAGACAAATTATGGCTAAAAAAGATTTAATTAGGTGAGAATATACGAAAAGAGCAAAAATATGTTTTTTAAAATAAGAGAAAAATTTGATAGAAAAAAATAAATTATGCAAAAATAAAGTAATAAATCTGCAAGGAATAATGAACAGATTAAAAATTAAATAGTATGAAAAAATAAAAAAATATACATATATATTGTTATTAAGCTTTTTTTAAACAAATAAAATCAACGTTTCTTTCACTAGAGCGACTCAGTCAGGAATGGGAGCAGGACATCATGACTGAAAAGATAAAATATATATATATATATATATATATATATATATATATATATATATATATATATATATATATATATATATATATACAAAAAAAAATAAATCATGAAGAAGTACGGATGTTTTCTAGAATCTGATGATTCAATTAAATTTTCTTTTTACCAGGGAGTAAAAAGAAAAAAAGAATAAATAAAAAATTAAGGCAGGAAATAAAAATAATTAAAAGATTAATAGAAAACCAATGAAAAAAATATATTAGGATCAAATCAGAAAAAATAAAGAACAGATGAGACTAAAACCTGGACCTGCTCACCTGTCCTCCTCCGTTGACCTTGTTGGTCAGTTTGACCCGGTTGAAGGTCACCGGCGCCTTCATCCAATGGGCCCCGAAGTTGGGCGAGTCAGGGTGGATGTAGATGCCCCCCTGACCTCTGACCTCGGCCCGGCTCTCGGCCCGGCCCGCCGCCACCCACTCCCCGTTCACGAACTTCCACCTGCAGCTGTCGGCCGGAACGAAGTCCAGCAGGAAGGAGTACATGGAGCTGGGGTCCAGACCCGACACGCTGACCTTCAGGACCGGGAACATCCGGCTGCTCACACACACACAGAGAGAGAGACACACACGCACAGAGAGAGAGACACACACACAGAGAGACACACACACACACACACACACACACACACACACACACAGAGCAGGGATTAGAGCTGGGAGAGATCGGATCCATGAAGTTCTGGAAGGAATACAGAACTAGACCGAGTTATGAAAGCTAATTAAAGCTAAAGAAACAATAAAAACTGAAACGTTTTCATAAACTGAAATAAAAATAGACAGTAATTAATGGGGAAAAACTATAACTAGTTTATAAAACCAAAACATTCTGAAATTATAGATAAAACCAGTTGTTTTTGTGTTTATGAATTTATTTATTAACCTTTTGAATTGATGTGAAATAGATTATTTTTACATTTTATTTACATCGACTGTCGGTAAATTACGCGATCCGTAATCCTGGCAAAGCTTTCGCTAAAGAATGTCGATGACAAAGTTTTGAGAAAACACCAGAATTAGTTTGTTGTTCAACAATAATTAAATACACTTTTGAAAATTGTATCGTCTGTTGATTATTTATCAACTATTTATCGATGTAAATATGATGATAATACTTTGACCTTTTTGTAATCTGCACCTAGAAATTAACCTACGTTTGAAAAACAACTCAATATTTAACTAAAGCTAATAAAAACTCTCTGATTTAGGAAAACAAAAAGTCGCAGCTAATTAAAACTGAACTACAATGAGAATCCAGAACCACATGTGGAGAGTCCAGATGTTCTCCAGCACCAGAACAGAACCAGGATGGATGGATGATTATGGATAGATAATAAATAGGCCTGTCACAATAATCAATAAATAAATTAAAACAATAATTTTTATTTTTCTACCAAAAACTGGATGATAAAATCTTCACTTTGGTGTTTTGGTCGCAACTAAACTTTTTCTGTTTTATTTGTTGTTTTGTTTATTTATTTTGAAAATTTTAAATGTTTTCCAGTTCCAGTGTTTATTAGAATTTAAAGATTATTGATCTTTGAGTATGAGTTCTTCATGAAAATGATCTCAAAACAGCAATATTATCGTTTATCACAATAACTTCTGGGACTATTTATCATTTATTATGACAGGCCCAGTGATAAACTAAATCAACTTTCTGCTCTCCGTCTGACTAGAACCACCTGATGTAAAAACTTTGATCTGCTGCAGCTGAGTAATAATCAGGATAAAATAAATAATCGCGGCTCTCCAGCAGTGAGAGCGGCTGAAGTGGCGTCCTGCAGGTGTAAATGGAGTGTTGCCCCCCGCAGGGCGCGCCCGGTCAGCACGCCTCTGCACTAAATAAATAAATAACTCAACAGACTAAATAAATCGCACTGAGGCGACGGAGGCAGCTGCTATCGAGACTAATGAATAACCCCAGTTAACAGCACAGACTGGAGGCTTCAGCAGCAGAAAACCCAAAACAATTCAACAATATGAAACATTTATGATCGGATTATGTTTTAAAGACACAGTAAAATCTGTTTTAATTTGTTTTCATCAAGTCTGCAATTCAAGGATTTTATTTAAGAAACCTTCTGACAGAAGCTGTTTCATCTGGTCAGGCACAGCCTGATTAAGGTCAAAGGTCAACTAATTTATATGCTGTCAAAGACAACCAGCTCAGTTAAACTGGTCTGAATGTAAAAACTGGAACGGATGGCACGTGTCAGAGGTCAACTGTAGGGTCAACACACGTCAGAGGAAACAATAACTGATCAATCTATTTACGTTCTGCATGTTGTACCTCAAAAGCATGAAAATAATAAAAAATAAAATAAAAATCTGAAATACCTTCACAACCTACAAAATTTCTTCTGAAACATCGGTACATCCTGTAGACATGAGAAAGTCTGAAAGTCTCCTCAGTCCCTCTGTAATAACCTCCAGTCCTCACAGCGACTTCCTGACGTAAACACCCAGGAAACCCAAACGGTCTCACAAGAAATGCCCAAAAAGTTTGGAAAGTCTGCCAAAAATCGCCCTCTTTGCCATTTGCTAGTCACCAAGTGTGCCTGACATGTCCCAGAGTTAACAAAGGGTTAAACACCTGAGAAGAGGGAAAAGTTTGTCGAAATAACTTTGAGTAGAGAAGTTAAGACTCCTCAGCCCAACAGACGAGCCTCTCCTGCCGGAGCCTGCTGCCGTCACCGTCTGTTCTTGGTGACAATCATTTCCAACATGTCTCAGCGTTACTCAGGAATAAAGTGGTGGAAAAAGAGATCAGAAGAGACAGAACCTGTTTGAGACCTGAAAGCCTTCCAGGTAACTTTGGGAAGGTGTTCGCCACTCCTGCAGCAGCACTACCAAGGAATCCTACCAGGACTTCCAAACACACAAGCAGTGAGACTCTAGATCCGTCTATTGTGAATGAACATCTGATAAGATCTTATGGTCACCTTCTTCCTGAAGACCTTTGACCCAAACGGTTTTGTTGAACACAGGAAGTCAGGACTCCTCTACCAGAGTCCTAGAGTTACCGTCCGTTCTTGGTGACGATCATCTCGTTGGTGATGAGCTGGAACTTCCTCCACAGCTCGGCGTCCTCCAGCGTCACCTTCAGCTCCCTCTCCGTCGGGTCGCCCTTCTCCCGGCCGGCCTGCAGCTCGCTCTCCACGGCGCTCAGCAGCCGGGACATGCAGCGCTCGGCGGACGCGATGGCGCACGCCGACCCCACAGAGCCACGGCCTACTGAAGACACCGAACCGGACTCTCCATCCTCCTGTAAGCCCTCCACCTTCATCTGCAGACCCAAACACTGAGTTACTAAATTATAATTTCATAAAACAGGTCTGAAAATAAAGATATTCAGGTACTGAGAACATTTTAATTTGCTGTTGGTTCTATTTATAAACTCATGAAACTTCAGTCATTATTTTTCTACTGATGTCTAATCACAGGCTGATGGCTGCAGGTTATTGAAGCTCCTAACCGATCAGAAATTACTGAGACGTCTGTAAAATAAAAGCCACAGAAGCCGAATACCCTGGAGGATAATAGCAGCACTGTAATTGCTCAGCAGGTCTGCATACGTCCAGCAGCCAAACAAAATGGTCTGTGAAGAGATACTCAGCCATTTGTGCTTTAATGTCTTAATGTCTTGGACGAAAAGATCAATTAGCAGTTCTACCTCCAACATTTACCGTCCAATTAAGGGTCTTAAAGGTGAAAGTCCACAGAGTGACACCCTAAAGCCAAAAGTAATCAACCCTCTGCCAAATAACAGGTTGTTAATCAAATCAGCTGTTCATGATTCCTGGTAACGACTTTTTAACTCACAGCAGAGGAACTTTGACCCCCTTCTCTCAATCGACTGAATTCAGGGTCTTAAAGTGGCAGCATCACGTAAAATATTACTTTTTTTTATTTCTCAGCGTGTTATAATGTTATTCCCTGTATTGAGAAATCATTTAATCTCCATGGCAACCATTCGGCAGTTAAAAACGTCTGGGTGGACCTAGCCCCGCCTTTGAGGCGCAGCTCCTCCCCACTCCTTCAGACTAGCCAGCAGCAATTAGCAAACAGCTGGAGCTCATTGTAGGAGCTGCTGCTTAGAGCAACGCTGGTAAAAGCTTTAATAGTTGTGATGACTTCCTGAAGGCAGAGCTTCAGGAAGAGCAGGGTTCTTAAAGAGACAGAGGCCCACTTTCAAAGCGCTAAATTACACAATCAAATTTCTTCAAAGTCATATTTAATAAATATAAAGTTTTTATGTCAATTGAAGGTAACTTAGTTACTTGACTGTACTAGAAAAAGAACTACTAAATACATAGTAGTTCCCCTTTAAAACCAGACTTTGACTAGGCCACTCTAAGATGCAGAAGTGGCCTTGTTTCTGTGCTTTGGGTCACCATTCTCCTGCAGTACCCAACTGTTCTTCAGACCTGGACCTCCTTAGTGACCAGGTCTTAAGCAGCAAAGCAGCCCACAGCATGACACTGCCACCACCGTGCCTGCCTGTAGTCCTGATGTTCTACTTCTGAAATGATGTGTTGGTTCTGCAGCAGGTCCAACAGATCTCATCAGTCCACAGAACATTTTCATCAGGCTGATTTTTTCCTCCTAATAAATATTTTTTCCAGTTTTTTTCCCTCTGATTTAACATCAGTTTGATGATCTGAAACATATAAAAAGTGAAACTGGAGGAAATCAGTTCAGGTAAAAACCTGACAGCTGTTAAATTATTCCTGTTGGTTCCGGATCGGTGCAGAAATCTAAACTGGTTCTGGTTCAAACTCTGCCTTTTATCTGAGTATTAATAATAATGAGCTGAAGGTGAAACGCAGACAGCATAAAAATTAAACAGCTCAGAGGTTTCAGTTTATTTAACTGAATTAATGAAAAATAGCATTTTTGAAAATTAAAATTTTTGACCTGAAACCAACAAGATGCTTAAATAAAAACATTTAAATTCTGATTTTAAAATTTGCTGCTTCAGTCATAGAAACTGAACAAATCTGAAGTTGGTCTGATTTTAATTTATTTCCACATTTTGAATGAATCTTAAATATTTTCCCAGAGTTTTATAAAAACTAACATAAAAACATTTTCATTCATCTTAACTAAACTCAGGAGTTTGTTTAGGTTTCATTAATTAAAATAAATATGTGGTTCCAGAAATACATTTTATTGTGAGCAAAAAAAATCTTATTTTCTGCTTCATCACCTAATTACATTATGTTTTAAGATAATTACGAAATAACACTGGTTTAATAAGAAACTTTACTTTGATATTTATATTTTAATTTGTGTTTTTTAAATGTGGACAAAAGCTTCTAATTTAGACAAGAATTTAAATTTATTAAAATTATTTCAAATATTAATACCCAGAAAATTAATTATAACACAACATAACTTTTATTATCAGTTTTGTCTGAATGAAATAAAACAAAGTCTACAACACAAAAATGATCAAAATAATGTAAAAATGTCTAAACAATAAAAACAAATGTAACTAAAAAAATTTAATGGAGTATATATATTAAAATATTTAAATTATGTAAATGTAAAATATGTTCAAGAAATTAAATTCAACACATTTTACGGATTTTACTTCATTTTTGTTGATTTAAATAAAATCTGAGAAAAAAGCTAATTAATTCCTTTAAATCATATTTTCCTTCATAAGGCAGATTCTGTGTTTAATTAACGAGCAGAAAGCTCATTAAATGCGTCTGACTGGAGTGTTTTCACGGCAGCGTTGCGTCGCTGCAGCTGCTCTGTTATTAAACTAAATGTAGAAAACAAAACAAAAAATCTGATTTTAAAGGAAAAACTGTGACAAACATGTCATTAAAATGTTTATTTTATATAAATTTACAGCAAAAACTCCAGAATAAAGAGATAATTTCAGTTTTCATTTGGTGAAAAACATCTAATGTTTCTTTCAGTAAAGATGTTAAATTAATTAAAATGTTTTATTTTAATTAATTTAATGAATTTAAAAACATTCAAATGTGTAAAACTAAGGAAGAAAATTCTTTTTAACTTTTTTAATTTGCATATTTATCCTCATGAAATTAATAAAAACACATTTTCATCCCAGAACTAGAACAGACAGAAATAATAGATGAAACTGACCTGAGAGGTTCTGATCCAAAGTGTTGAACACAACAAAGTACCGATGAAGGTCTGACCGGAGCCGGCTGCACACGGGTCTGCTCGCTCCACCCAACACACACCGCCTCACTTCAACACACACACACACACACCGCTCAGCTCTCACTGCCCTGAACGGCCCAAACACTCAGAACCGCCTGCAGAACCAGAACCAGAACAGCAACAATTAAAACATAAATTCACATTTAGATGAAAAAATGTTTGATTTGGAAAAAGTGAAGATATGAAACTGGACCAGGAATGAAAACCAGAATCTATAACCTATAATCTAGTTTCAGCCGTTAAAGAAGTCCGAACTCTGTTCGTATTTCTGAGACAAAACCAGAACCTGTCCACCTTCAGTAGGTTGAGATGGTTCTGAAGAACTGCGGTCCAAACTCTCAGAACCACAAGTCAGGCACAGATTGATCCGTAACTTAAATGTTGAAGAAAATCTGAACAATTTTGACCTGAACTCTTCAATCTAACAATTTTTTCTTCTCCTCTTAGTCTCTGATGGAAAAAGTTCTAGATGTTATAAAAGTCCAAACATTTGGACTGTTTTGTGCTCTTTGAGCCTCCAGGATCTCGACTAACTCGACCCAAACCAGAAGGGAACCAAAGGCAGCAGAACCATCGATGGTGTCGCAACTAGAACCTCTGAGATCGTCTACGGAGGATCTGAAGAACCTTCTCAACAGCTGGACATTGGATCGTTGACCCAAACGGTGTGAAGCCTCAACCAGCCTGGTTTGAGTCAGATGGACCTTCTCTACCCTCCTGCATTAAAATAAGAGGACGGGTCACTGGTACCAGAACTGACCTGAGAGGTTCTGGTACCAGAAAGCGTGGCTGACGCCTTTTTCCATCCGTTTTAGGAACCAAACGTGTCACCAACAGAGTAGCAAGATGGCGGATGCCTTTGTTACTCCCTTTGTCAGTTTGACAGGCCCATTTAGCCCGTTAAGAACCAGAACCTGTCCNTGTCACCAACAGAGTAGCAAGATGGCGGATGCCTTTGTTACTCCCTTTGTCAGTTTGACAGGCCCATTTAGCCCGTTAAGAACCAGAACCTGTCCTATGTCTGTTTAGAAACGATTGATTCCTGGAGTTTTAAATTTTACCCAGTCTTTTAACATATGGCCTGACATATGTAATGCAGCAGAAGTTTACCGGAAATTACCTACGCTATAAACGACCATCTGATCCGATCCAAACAAGACGGCTGTTAATGTTAATTCAATATCTGGAGTTGTGGCCAAAATGGACTGAACAGCTTCCTTCACTAACTCCACCACCATTGTCAAAACCACAGGCAGACTGATTCTAAAACAGAAGAAAATCAGAACTTCTCCTTCTGTTCACTGATTGGTCCAATCAAAAAATAAATAAATAAACTGGAGACAATCCAAGTCAAAGGGAGAAAGCAAGAAAGCAAAGGCCAGAAAATGGAGCATTGGGTGACGTCACGGTTGGTGCTAAAGAGTCCGGTACGCCATGCCGCACAACTGGAACCTCGTTCTTCCACTAGATATCGGTTCAGAATCACGTGAACCAAAGATCTCCAGATCAGATAGATGTTCCGGTACTATAAAGATCTGACCTGAAGAGACAAAATCTGGATTAATCAACTGAAACCTTGATGAAGCTTCAGTCGTCTCTGGATCTTCTCCCTCCTCCGGGTTTAAATGTCACCCAGCAGCGAAGAAGAAAAACACCATAAGCTGTTTAGAGCAGCATGTAATGGAGAATAGGTCAAATCCAAGTGGAGAACATCTGGAAGCGCACACAGTGGACATCTGATCTGCGGTCGGGCTTTAATCAGCGGGCGGAGGTGGAGGGTGGAGATTACTGGCTTTAAGGACTTAGCAGGCATAAAGACGACTGGAAGCAGGCAGCCAGGTAAACACAAAGCTCAGGTAGAAAACATGACTGTCTCACACACTTTGGCTCAAAAATACATTTATTCAGATCCAACAGGAAATACAAAAAAAACCAACAAAAAAACAGGTGAAATGGTTCTGGAGAAACCATCTGGACCCAAAACCAGAAGGTTCACAAATATGAATTCAAATGAGACAAACAGAAAAATGTTTTCATGAAAATAAAATCACCTTTCAGTTCCTCACCGGGACTGAAGGGGGCGCTAGCTGTTTCTGATAGAAGTCAAGCTAACGCTTACAGGAAGGAGGAGCTCTCAGTGAAATGCTCCAATTTAAATAATTTATGGAAATATTTCAATGAAATGTTAAGAAAAATCAATTAAATGTTGTTAAAGCAGGAAATATTTACAATCATTTACATAAAGGAATCAATTAATAAAATAATTCAGATGAAATGCATCCTATAATAGTTAAAACTCCAACAGGAACGAAGGAACATTAGTGGATTTGTTCTCAGGCAAAATTAGCAACCAGGTCAGAAACCACAAAGAATCAGCTCCTCTGCAGCTGCATAATAATAATAATAATAATAATAATAATAATAATAATAATAATAATAATAATAATAATAATATGTTTCATGCCTTCACACTAAATTCAGTATTAATAATTATAATAACAGCTTGACCCAATAGAAACCTGCTTATATGGAACAATAACAGGACCAAATAAAAATCAAGACAAATCAGAAATAAATAAATTAAAATGATACAAATATTATCAATTCAATAAAATTCTCTTCATATTTTCATTTTCTTCACCTTTTCTTATTTCTATCATTTTTTTATGCTTTTGTTTTTTATTTATTTCACTTTTCTGACCTTTATGTTGTTCCATAAATAGAAACCTTTGTGAACTGTCCTTAGAAATTTGGGCAGGTTTGACCCATTCAGGACCAACTGAATTTGTTACCGTAACACATTAATAATAACAGGCTCACATTCAGACACTGAAGTTATGATTATAATACAAACTCTAAATAATTCAGCAAATCTGAAATGTTTTCTGATCAGATAATTAAATATTATAAAACAGCTGAAGCTTCATTGGTTAGGTGACTGAAAGCAGACGGATACCAAAAGGTTTTCATCAGATTTATGTGTTTTTCTTCATGAATCAATCAGGTTCTAATCAAATGTCAAAATATTTAATTGTAACAAAGGTCAGAAGCTCCTGATAAAAAACTGCAACACCAGAAATGTGACCAAAATGCTTTAAAATTGTAACCTGTTCATTTATTTTTTACAATGTAGAATTAGGGTCAGACTAAAAGAATTTAGTTAATCGAAATTATGAGCGTGAAGTTGCAACAATATGAGAGTAACATCATAATAGCATGAGAATAAAGTCATAATAGTACAAGAATAATGTCTTTTTTTATTAAAAAAGATTTTTCTTGTAATTTTGTGACTTCTGTTAACATTACATTTTTATTCTGATATTCTTGACATTAATAAAATTCTCTTAGTCTGGCCCTAAAACTCCACCGTAGTTTTAAATATTTTTTATTTTTTTATTCATATTTTTACTCAAACGGTGCTTGGTTGTCCTGTAGTGTTTAATTTCTAAAAGCCTGAATGTGAAATGTGGAAACAAAAGGTGCTTTATTTGATGTTAAAATGGAAAATTAAATAAAATGTGCTTATTAATAAATAAAAACCCTGATTCCTGATTGGATACACACCCCGGCCTCCTGCGTCCTGATTGGTGGATCTACATGCAGATGGAGAACAGCTTGGTGACGGCGTCTCTGAAAGACAGCAGGTGAGACCTGGTTAGCTGGTTCAGATGGGTCAAGGTGGGCGGAGCCTGAGGCCTCAGGTGTGAGCTTACCTGGCGAATGGGATGTAAGACAGGCCGTACCTGCAGCACAGACAGCAGAGGTCAGACAGGTGAGGCAGGAACCTGTGTGTGTGTGTGTGTG
>NW_006800545.1:58719-80254 GCF_000485575.1 Poecilia formosa | reverse complement strand
TGTGTGTGTGTGTGTGTGTGTGTGTGTGTGTGTGTGTTTTACCAGGTGAAGGCCAGAAACTGCAGCACGCAGAACAGCAGCGCCAAGCCGTTGTTCTTCCACTGCAGAACCAGAACCAGAACCAGAACCACAGAGTTCTAATAACCAACAACAGAACCAGGATGTTTTCACACAGAGTCCGATGCTCACCCAGAACGCAGCGCACAGAGTCAGAACCAGGCAGACCTGCAGACACAAACATCAGAGTCAGAACCGGAACCAGAACCTGGAACCGTTAAAACGAGCCAAAGATTGGTTCTGACCAGCATGATGGCGGTGGCCAGGGCTCGGACCTTAGCACACATGTTCTTCAGCTGCCGTAACGGACCAATCAGGAACATGGTGCTGAAACGACAGCCAATGGGAACAGTTTCACCACAAGGGGGCGACATTACAGCAACACACAGAACTGGCAGCCATCTTGGCAGGGAGTTGCTAAGGAGTTGCTATGGCAACAATAAAAAATCTAAAATCATAATAGAGTAATAGTTAGAATGTACTTATATTGTTCCTAAGTTAGATAGGAACGAGGTGAAAGCTAGTTCTGAGCTTGTGACTGGTTTATTGTTGTCTTAGCATCTGCATACCAAAATGGCTACCATTTACAAAGTTCACATGAGAACTACACCCAGTTCCATCTGCACAGCTCCAGGACAGGTTCTGTTTCCATCAGAATCTAAAGGTTCTGCTCAGTTCTGGTTGGTTCTGGTTGGTACCTGGCCAGAGCGCAGAGGTTTCCTACGGTGTAGAGGACAGCGAACACAGGAAGTCCAAACCCTGGGATCCACAGCAGGCAGGTGGCCTGTTGGACACACAACATGTCCTCCATCAGGGACAGAGAACTCGACTCACTGGAATATTAAATCTGTTAATGGTTATAAAGGGATAATATTTACTCACCAGTATGGAGCAGACGGCCCCCAGTATGAAGCAGATGAGGAAGCCCTTCATCCGGGTCCCCCAGGCCAGAGTGGACGCCTGATTGGCTCTCTGCAGGCGTGATGTCATTTATCATTAAAAACCTTTAATGCAACTTATTAAAACAAACATTCTGCACATATTTTACCCTGTTAATAGTAAAATATTTAGATATTGACCAAATATAGACCCAAAGTCTTTGTCATAAACCTAATAGTAATATTGGAAAAATTTAATCTGTACAGCTGTAATTTTATGAAACTAAAACCCAGATTTAATGAATTCTTAGCTTATGTATTTTCATATTTGACCAGTAAAATGTAAAAAAAAAAAATAAAAAATACAGAAATTTGTTTTCTTTTACATGTTACTGGTTGTAATATGGCGCAGTTGGTAGCTCTGTTGCTTTGCAGCAAGAAGGTTCTGGGTTCAATTCCCAGCCCTGGTCTTTCTGCATGGAGTTTGCATGTTCTCCCTGTGCATGGTGGGTTCTCTCTGGGTTCCTCCCATAGTCCAAAAACATGACTGTCAGGTTAATTGGCCTCTCCAGATTGTCCCTAGGTGTGAGTGTGTGTGCATGGTTGTTTGTCCTGTGTGTCTCTGTGTTGCCCTGTGACAGACTGGCGACCTGTCCAGGGTGACCCTGAACGTCAGCTGGAGAGGCACCAGAACCTCCCGACCCCACTAAGGGACAAGGGTGTTCAGAAAATGGATGGATGGATGGATGGACGGATATATATATAACAGTGTATATATATTTTTTTTAATATTTGTTGCTTTCTTCCTTATATGGCACCAGAAGCTCATCTTACCTCAGAACGATAACAGCAGCGGTTTCCGTTTTAATTTAACATTCTGATATTTTTTTTTTGTTATTACATATACCGAATTATGTTATGAGGTCTTATTGACAAAGAACTCTTAGATATCCTGTGAAAAACAGCTAAGTTAAATGTAGCCCTGCAGCATCGTCATAAACGGGTTTATAAAGGTTATATCGGAGTAAACAATAAACCTTTTCCTCCGATTATAATGTAAAACTAGGATTTAACATCTGAGTCTAGTTCTAACTCCAGTTTTAGCTTGAAGCCTGTTTCTCTGTGGTTTTTAACTGGTTTCCTCCCAGTAAGCGGCTAACAGCACCTCCAGTATGCCGCTCCCATCCGAGCTGCCGCCGCCGTCCTGTCCGCCCAGAACCTGCTTCAGTTTATCCATTAAGCCGGTCTCCTTCCAGAACCGCCGCAGAACGTCCAGAACCTTCCCAGCAGTCCGCGGGTCGGTGGGTCCAGGTAGACCAGGTGAGCCGTCAAAGTTTCCGGCAGGGGGAACAGACTTTTACCTCAACAGGTGCAGCACTTCCGCCTGCAGTACCGCCTCTGGCCACAACGCGTCAGAGGGAGGCGCTGTTTCACCCCGAACATTTATATGAGGAAAATTTTGTTGTTTTTACTTAAATAAGACAATTTCTTCAAATAAAACTAAAATAGCTATTTCTTTATTAAAGCAAAAGTACCACTTTACATCCTTGGATGTTTTTATACAATGTTAAAGCAAAATGCAGCCGGCACCCATGTTTATGTGTAATCAGTCAAAAAACAAACAAACAAAGAAACATTATAACATTGACAAAGCTGTAAAAAATAAAACAAAACAAAACATTACAATGAGGTTACAGCTGTTGTAATTCAGCTTCAACATTATTCACTAGTGTTTTCCAACCATAGCTGCAGTTTTATTTCATAAAAATATTTTCTTATTTATCAAGCCTTTGAGAAGATTTAAAAACAAGCTCAAAATGCTGAACAGACAAGCAAATCTAGCCAATGCAGAAGAAAACAGTGTACAAAATTAATTGGTAAATAAATATATTGTCTCAATAAAGAAAAAAGTCCTTTAAATACATGGTCAGGGAAATGTAGCCTGTTTCCAGAAGGTTTTAAATGTTTTTAGTCCTTAGTAGATTTTCAACTGAAGAAGAACCGTCCAGTCTGGGCCAATGGGAATCACTGGAAGAAGCTGGTTTGACCATCAACTCATAAAAGGTGTGATTCATTGAATGATCTGTAAGGTTCTCCACTGTAAAACTTTTTAAAAACCAGTGATAACACTTGACAAGGATTTCTGGTGTAAAATCAGGGCGATGGGGCCCAGTGGTGTTGCTGTGCTATGAAGGCAGGCGGCTGAACCGTAGAGAACTTGTTGGTCTTGCAGTTAAAAACTCATCCAGTCCAATAAACAGAGCATGAGGAGACAGACATGGATCGCTGTCAGAGACCTGTAGCAGTAGAAAAACTTTCACCTGGAAGAAGTCTGTCATCACAGCTGAGCTTGTAACGAAGTGCTCCTTTCAGAGGATGGGTAGCGGATATTTGTGATGAAGTCATAGGACCCGTTTGAAGACATAGTCCAGTCTCAGGGAGGCCTCAGGGGACCTTGACCCTGGTGGAGCTCCAGTAGAGAGGCTGAGGTATGCACACCTGGACGTGGCAGGTTGGACAGGACTGTTTCCTCCACAGCCACTCCTCTATACACTGCAGGGAGACACAACAGAAACTCCTTTACCAGGAAGACTTGGCTAAAACAAGTGACTAAATGAGGTCAGCATAGTAGGAGAGTGTGTTCTTTGTGGGTGTGTTACCTCTTTGTGGAAGGTGTGTGTACACTGCAGCTCTCTGGTCCCTCCTGATCCTTGGCTTAAGTCATTATGACAGATCAGACACATGCTGTACGCATCGCTCTGCAACACACACATTTCATTCACATAAACTCTCTGAATCACGTGTGGAGCTGAGGACATCAACCTGCTTTCTACCCACCAGTGACATGACGTTCCGTCTTCTGAACTGGCCCCGCCTCTCAGGAGGCACAGCTTCGGGGATGGTGGGAATGAGCGAGGGTCTTCGCTCCAGCGGGGGGACGGCGGCTTCCTGTGGGGGGGGAAGGAGGCGGCGGGAGGAGGAGCGTCGCAGCAAAACCCTGGCCGTTACTGGAGCACATGTGGAGGAGTGAAGGCGAGACAACTGCATGGACGTGAGGGTGGCCTGGACACAGACGATCGATCAATCAGCCTATTATCAGTTGATCAATCTATTAAGAATTAAGTTCCAACAAGCAAACAAAAAAACAGCAATCCAACCAAGTCCTATTTGTCTTGTTTGGTTTCAGTAGCTGTAAAGGCCAGATTAGCTGCTCTCAGGTCATGTTTCTGTCTAACACCCAGATGAACCGCGGTGCAGCACCCTGAGCCGAGTGACCCAGAGCTAAATACAGCAGTGAAGAAGCTCTGAAGGGTTGACAGCCAACGCAGCGTTTCCCTGCTCTCACTGCGAAGGAGATCAGAGGCTGTAAACCCTGGGAGGATTGAAAGCTCTGATTAAATGAAGTGAAGTGAACTGATCTGACTGTTTAAGTCTGCTGGTCATCATTGTTGTTGTTCTGGAAGAACACAAACATCAAGAAAGCCCTCCACATCTGTAGATGCTGCAACTGGGAGCATGTTAAAGCAAATAGGAGGACAAGAAAAGAGTCAGGAGGTTCAATATTTATCATCAGTAGTTTTAAAACATTTTAGGTGTCTTTTGGGTCCCATCCATTTTAGTTAAGTTTGTTCTAATCTTCATGCTTTTCTTTCATCACTGAACAAAGAGCAAAGCAGCTTTTTAACTGGTGTTTCACCATCATTTCACACAGCTGGGATTTATTTCCGGTTGAGTCAGATTACAGTAAGACATCCAGATGTTTCAGCCCTTCAGTCTTAGGGTTCGCCTCAGTTTCAGTGGTTTACCTTCACCAGATCGCCATGAGGAATCCCTTTCATGAACTTCTATGAGGCTTCTAGGAATAATCTGATGAAGTTCCTTCACGTATACCTGTGAAGATGAACTGAAACATCTGGAAAACCCAAAGAGTTGTTGTTAAAAGAACTGGTTTTACTGGTCGACAGAGACCTAGCATAACCCAGAGTGCAGGGAAAACCCTTAAAATCCTCATTTAGCATCAAGTTGCCTTAATGTCATTTGAAGCCAACCTTGAGGAAAACTGAGAGTTTCAAAATCTTTGATCACTAATGATAGAATTCAATGCCTAAAGTTATTGATGAACTGATTACTAATAAGAAGTAAAGGGATAAAAGGATGTCATCCAGTAACTCTGGACCCTAACCTCTCTGTCAACATCCAGGCTCATCCAGACTTCCAGACTCTTCCATAAGACTTCATATCTAATCCCATCGTTATGTTAGGTAACCCATCTGCTGACCTTGGCAGGACACAGAGACCATGAAGTTAACCAGCAGCTATTCTGGACCCTGGAACAGAACCTTAGGATGTAAGAACCTTGGACCAGATCCAGAAGAACCGAACAAACATCTGGCTGATTGGGAACCCATCGTTAAACCATCAGCTACACTTTGTGTTTTCTTACCGGACAGGGCAAAGACGAGCGGCGGTCAACCCTCATCTGGACCGGCGGCTCAAAGCTGCACCTGCTTTCAGGTCTTCCTCCCTCTGACTCCCCATCCTCCTCATCCTCCTCCTTCTCTTCCTGCACCTGCTTCTTCTGATGTTCTCCTCCTCTGTACTGCTGCATCCAGGCGTTGAAGATCCTGGCATCTTCTTCTTCGTCCTCTTCTTCCTCTTCCTCTTCATCCTCTTCTTCCTGGTCTTCTCTCAGAGGGAAGGAGTCCTCAGCGTCTGAAAACACATCTTCCTCTCTGTTTGGATCCATCTGCCTCACCAGCACCAACTATTGGGACTGAATGTTTGATTATTCAGCAATAATACCACCAAAGTATGGTTGAAGTCCACTGTAGGCCCCAGGAGAGATTAGGTTAGCTGGTTAGCATAGCAGCAGACGTAGAGGAGCCAGTAAGACGAAGGTTCATCCAGGCGGTGGACTTGTTCTGCTGCCTTCAGCGCCTCCACACATCCATCCTCAGCTGTTCTTCTGTCTCCGGTTGTTGCTTTTCTTTGTGTTTGTTTCTGCAGAATGTGGCGCTCTGACCTCAGGTCTGCAGTAATCCCTTCAGAGAAGCCCTGGAGGAGGAGGTGGAGGAGATTACACCTGCTTACAGGATCTGTGTCACATGAGCTGAAAACACCTTGCTGCTCTTCAGCTGCTCATTGATCATCATCTTCATCGATCTGATAAACGCTGGTGTAATAAAACCAGCTCCAGTCATAGGTGAGGTTCTGAGTCAGTGCATTTTCCTCCTCTTGTTCTCTTGCTACATCTAATCTTTCTGCAAAAATAGAAATCATAATGTAACACACGCTGAACCTATTAAACTACATGTTTGACATACTTAAAGAATGAAAAATAAAACAGTTACAGAGAAATCAGATCTGGAAATCAACATCAAAACACCAGCTGTAATTTCGTTTTCAATTTTATCCCTTTTGATAGGGATTTTATATGACTATGTGATAAAAAAATTTTGGGGGGATCTTCAATTGTACCATATTAATAAACACAAATCTGTTTAGAAAAACAAAGTATATCCCTCTTGGAAACTTCACATCTATATTCTACAAATGTATAATGATAATAATATTTATTGCATATATTTATATAATAATGATTTATAATAGTAGTAATATTAATAAGTAATTTAAATTCTGAAGTAATTTCAGTGGAAAAACTGTAAAAACGTACTAAAAATGTCATAAATTCAAAAAATATATAGTAAATATATCTATTATATTAATTTTATTTCATTTTCTCCAGGCGCATGCGCAACCGGAACGTATTTCCTACGTTACGATACGACAGGAAGTGGGCGGAGCCAGCGGCTGGTGGCGGATTGATTGTAAACAAAAAGTTAGCCGTTAGACGAGCTGCACAGGGCGGATATAAGAGGAGGATAAGAGTCGGTGAGCTCCAGGATGAAGGGTGAGAGTTCCCTGACTCACTTTAATCTGCTTTAACAGGACAGACCAACTTTAAACACTTTTATTATAAAGCTGTGCCGCAGAGCAGTGCTAATGTTAGCTTGAAGCCCAAAGAAAAAACATCTAATTCTGCTCTGTTGTCGTTTTGAAACGCTTTAAATCTGCCATCAACACGGAAAAACTGTTGGTTCCCAATCAGCTGGCGCTTCTCTTTAAATCGGCGTGTCGATAAGTCAACTATTGCAACTTACACCGATAGTTACACTGCTGTAACTGGCTGTTGTCTCACTCTAGTTAACTATTAGTCAGTTTTATTAAACCAGCTCCACCAGGATCTGATCCGGGTCAGTTCCTTGGCCTCAATCCAGTAAAAGTCTGGAGTTACAATTATCCTCAAGTCTGGATAATTATAATTATTTGAGTGACATTATTGTGAAGTCCATTATTTGTTTCCACACAACAGCAAGTTTGTATCCAACTTATTGATCAGAAGAAAAGGTCATTTCCACAGAATGAGCCTCCTTGTGTCTAACATGACACGTCTCCTCCACAGCCTCCTCTCTGCGCCTCCTCCTCCCCCCTCTCCGCCTGTTGACGGCGGCCGTGTGGCAGGTGATCCAGCAGCAGAGTGTGAAGCATTATGGGATGCTGGAGGAGTTTGTTACCCTGGTGACCGAGGCCGTCCCGCAGCTGCTGACAGAAAGGCAGAGAGGTGTTCTTCTGCTGGCTCTGAGGGCCAAGGTGGGCGTTGGGACGGCTGTTTGGAAACAAAATGTTGTTAAAAAGTGTGCTGAAGAACACATCCCCTACTCTAACATCTTTCAGGTGACCCTTTCTCACCCTTCTGATGACCAGACTCACCTGGAGAGGATCCACTCCATCTCCAAAGCATCGGTAAGACCGCAGAAATAATGTTGCAAACTCAGGTTTATCAAGAGGAAGTTAAATCAACTCGCTGAGCAGGAACTTCATTAAAGTACCAAGAAAAAGAGGAAGTCTAACTCACAGTAAAATTATTCACACTGATTTTCTAGAATTAGTTTTGTTGGGATGTTTTTGTGGTCGATCAATACAAAAGTAGAAGAGCCGAGAGTGAACATGCCAGAACATTCAACCAGAGATATTATAGGTTAGACTGGCCTAGTCAAAGTCCTGAGCTGACGCTGATATGTTGTACAAAGAGTTCAGTCAGAGGGTCTGAATAGAAATCATGCCATACTTTTCAGATTTTTCTTTTTTAAAATGATAAGATGTTTTTATTCCTCGTCAAAAAGATGAAAAACTTTAAGTAGGTAAAATCTCAGCAGCTGGAATGGAGAAGACTGACTCTTCCTCTTCCTCCTCCAGCAGGATGAAGAGCTGACTGAGTGCTGCTCTGCTCTCCTCTCTCTGTCTCAGACTCCTGCCGACCCACAGCGCCTCCTGCAGGTGGGTGGTTTCGCTGCAGCTCTCCTGGGACTCCTTCCCTCTTCATCGCCTCCTCTGCTCCTCTTCCAGGAAGTGTTTGACCAGCGCTTTGACTCCGCCCTCCAGTCGCTGCTGTCGGACCTCCTGACTCGGATCGAGCAGCTATTCCCGGTGCCGGACTTCAGACAGGTGCTCAGAACCTCTCCGCTCCTCCTCTTCCTCACACCTTCGTCCATTTGACCCGCTGTCCTGTCTTCTTGCAGGCGGCCTATTGGCTCCACGATGCCCCCTGTGTTCTGGAGGACTCTCTGCAGGAGACGGACAGGAAACACCTGACGGAGCTCCTGACCAATCAGAACTGCCGACTGGGTCGAGCAACAACCGCAGGTACGACATCAGAACTAGAGGGAGGTTCTGAATCTGGATCCGTTCTGATCCTTTTATTTTCTTCTCTAGTTTGTGGTGAAACGGAGGAAACCCTCCTGTCAGCCTGGTCCCACCCCCTCCTCACTAGCCCCTCCAACCCTGACCCAGCCGGCCAATCAGACGGAGGCCCGACGCAGCTGGACGTGAAGGTGGAGGTGGAGCTCATGACGGAGGATGTGATTGCTCAGAGCGTGTCGGAGGAGGAGCAGGAGGCATCCAATCAGAGCTCAGAGGGAGTCACACCTGTGGTGGAGGGCGGGGTCAGGTGGGACAGCGACCAAACGCTGTCCGATCCTGTCAGAATGAAAGACTCATCTAGCCAATCAGAGGGCTCCCAGCTCACAGCCATTTCCCATAATTCCCAGCGTGTGGCTCACAGGTGTCCTGCGTGTGGGAAGTGCTTCATCTACCGCTCCCAGGTGAGTGTTTACCTGCAGGCTCTCAGGCTGGAACATCGACTCTTTTAGCTTTATTCGCTCATCAGCAGCATACCCGGAGTTGCTTTGTGTCTTTCATGTATATTTGCGAAGTCCTGTAGTCTCCATGGCAACCATTCAGCTGTGCAAAACGCCTAGCCCCGCCTTCAAACGTAGCTCCTCCCCCACTCAGCTCCTTCAGACTAGCCAGCAGCAATTAGCAAACACCTGTGAGCTCATGATGGGAGTTACTTATTGCAACACTGGTAGAAACTTTAAAGGGTTAATATAGGAGCCATGTTGGGTTTGCGTCCTGAAGGCATAGCTTCAGAAAAACCAGAGGCTCAAATCAGGAAGTAAAATCTTTTTAAGTCATATTTTATATTTTGGTTACTTTATAGTGTCATTTTAATGCACAATGTTCCTGGAAAACACATAATTCTGCCTGTTTAACCGTTGAGCTGCTCCCCAGGTGATCCGCCACCTGCGCTCCAACAGAACCTGCGGGTCGTCAGGAAAACACGGATCTGGAGCTCAGCAGGGTCGGAGTGAGGGGGAGCCCCACCCCGTCCGGGCCCACGCCTGCTTCCAGTGCAGCTCCACCTTCACCACCAGAACCGAGCTGGTGGCCCACTGCCGCACTCACCTGACCCGGCCCGTCTACCGGTGCAACCAGTGCGACAGCGCCTTCCAGCTCCAGTCCAGTCTGACCAATCACAAGCAGACCCACCGGCTGCCCGACCTCAGCTGCTCCGTCTGCGCGCAGACCTTCAGCTCGCAGGCGCGGCTGCTGCGCCACCTGCAGACGCACTCAGCCGAGGGAGCCGAGTGCATCTACAGGTGCCTGTTCTGTGACCAGAGCTTCTCAGGTAAGACCCGATCCGATTGACTGTCAGAAACAGGGAGACAGAGTTAAACTAGACCCGCCTCCATCTGCAGGAGTCACTCAGCTTCGGATCCACCAGCGCAGCCACTCCTCCCGCTCCTACCAGTGCGATCAGTGCGACAAGTCGTACAGCTCGGTGACGGGGCTGCAGTCGCACCGCGCCACCCACAGCGGCGACAACCGCTTCCTGTGCCCGCAGTGCGGCAAGTGCTTCAAGACCTGCGACGGCCTGGAGGGCCACCTGAGGACCCACAGCGGGGAGCGGCCCTTCCGCTGCCCCTACTGCCCCAAGGACTTCACCGCGCACGCCGGCCTCAGCGTGCACGTGAGGCAGCACACGGGTGAGAAGCCGTACGTCTGCACGGTGTGTGGCAAGGCGTGGCCCTCTGGTGGAGACCTGCAGAAACACATGAGGACCCACACAGGGGAGAGACCCTATGTCTGCCAGGAGTGTGGGAAAGCCTTCTCCATCTCCTGCCACCTGACTGAGCACCGCCGCATACACACAGGTGAGCTGGTCACATGACCTTCCACCAGCAGCGTCCTGGAGCTGAATGTTAGCCAACAGTTAGGAGCAAGAATAAAAGCAGGTTCTGTGTAAACATTCAGATCAGAACATATAAAGAACTAAAGGATTTATTTATTCACTAGCTAATCTCACTGCTGCATTTGAGTTTTTAGACTTTTATAAGCAATGAATCCCTGTTAGCCTCTCTGACCAGTGTCTCTGTTAGCAGCTCTGCTAGCTTCTCAGTTAGCATCACTGTTTATATTAGCTTGTCAGTTAGCCTCACCAGGCATGTCAGTGTAAAGTACAAACATGTGAACAGTTTCTAAAACAGATCAAGATTTGTCTGTAACTTATTGACGGTCAGCCACACTGCCCCCTTCTGTCCGACTACAACATGTCCAGTAAACCCAGTTCTGTCCGTCTGGTTCTCCTCCAGGAGAGAAGCCCTTCTCATGTCCTGAATGTGGGAAGTGTTTTCGGAGACGGTTCGACCTGAAGAAGCACCTGCTGTCCCACAGTAACGTTCGTCCTCATCCCTGCACCTTCTGCTCCAAGAGCTACACCCGACAGACTCACCTGAACCGACACCTGCTGACCCACAGGACCACTGACAGGGAGGCGGAGCCTGTCGAGGAGGAGGCGGAGCCTGTCGAGGAGGCCTGACCTCCTGAAGAACAGCTGTTATGATCTCTGATTTTTCTACTTAAATCCCAGTTCACAGTGTGAACAGCTGAATGTTTATAAAAGAGAATTATTTCCAGACCGGATGCAGAGCAGTTAAATGATATATTTTAGCCATCATGTAAATATGTTTATATGTTTTTTATTAGATTAACTTCTCTTCAGCTGAGATGATAAACAGATTTATTGGATCTCTTTGCAGAACCTCAGATGTCTCTGTTTGTGCAGAACCTCTTAATAAAACCGCTGGACGTCCGTTCGGATTAAACTTTGTGCATCAATGATTCATTTCCACGCTAAATGACTGAAGCGGAGGAGTTAATCAGGCGATGTGGTCAAACTTTTATTGGCTTGTTTGACAGGAAGTGACTGATGTTCTGGGTTTAGTCGTCGTCTCCTCCTGTCTTCTCGATCACCTTCTTCATCCAGCGGCCCATCCTGAACAGGTGGGTGTAGAAGCCGTACTTCCCGTCGCGGTCGCAGCCCTCGCCCCAGGACACGATGCCGATCTGGTACCAGCGGTTCTCTGCCGGGTACTGAACACAGGGCAGATTCTGGATTAGGCTGGAAACTCATATCCGAGTCAATCACAAAGACTTTTACCCATTAACTTCTTTTATTAAAGATGCCACCCCCTGCTGGGTGAAGCATTGCAGGCTCTTTCCTTACCTTCATCACAAACGGTCCTCCGCTGTCACCCTCACAGGCGTCGCCTCGTTTGCTCTCTTCTGGTTTATAACCTGTATAAACAAAGCCTCGTATTTAAATGGGGGCAACAGGAGGAGAACCTCGGGGCAGGAAGACATCAGGAATGACCTGAGCAACTGTTGCTGCCCATCAATCAGAGAATCAGAGTTATGATGGGCTCTGTGTGCCTCAGTAGGAATTTTTAAACTTTCCAAACCAGAACTCCTAACTAGAGTGTTGTCCAAGTCTAAATGGAGTCATTGTGGAGACCTGACTGATCAACAGGAATCGACTGGGTTTGTTACCTGCACAGAACATGTTGTTTGTGATCCTCACTGAGGTGGACTTGCGGCAGGTGTCCTGTTCCACTATCGGAAGGTGGATTTGTTGGAGAACTGCAGGCAGGTTTCTGGCTGCAGGGTTCCAGGTTTCCTGCAGGTTCCCCCAGCCGGTCACTCGCCCCTTGAAGCCTTCGCTCATCAGCCTGTGAGGGAAACATGGGTTCTGGTTCCAGTTGGACAATAAAGACAAAAACGTTGACATGTAAAGGTTTGGACAGACAGGTGTGTTCATCTTACGTTCTGGCGACCTCTTTGCTGGGTAGGCAGATGGGATGGATCCGGTCTGAGAAAGTGATGGGTCGCTTCAGGTGCAGCAGAGCGATGTCCCGGTTCAGATTCTCCCTCCAGTTGTATTTGGGATGGACGATGATTTCATCGATCGCCACGATCTTCTCGATTCCTCGTTCAAACCTGGAGAGACGAAGACGGATGCACCTCCGGTCATCATGGATGTCATGTCAAAACTATACATACACCTCCACTGCTTCTGGCTTGGACCTCTGGACTTGGCAGGAACGGCACCGTTCAACTGAACCGCTTGGTTTCCAGGACTTTTAACAGGGTTGAGGTTTGATTTGTTTCATATTTTTAACGTCAGGTTGTGTTTTTCTAAAGAGTGTTTGGGAACCTCTCACTTGGCTCTGTCATGTTTCCCCAGTCGGACCAGGATGTCCTTGTCGGTGTAGTTCTTGTTCCAAGGCGGGTAGAGGATGCAGTGCGCTGCAGTCAGGATCCACTGGTCACTGATCAGACTGGCTCCACATAGCAGCTCCTGTGGGCTGCGTTTGTACAGCATCACCTGCCTGCAATCAGCAAAATCCTTCTGGTTATCTCTTGCTCTGTCTTTTATTGTGGTGAGCAGCCATGATGTCTCGTAGCTGTAGGTGCGGTTACCATGGAGCTGAAGCAACCTCGGCATCGTCACCCCCAACGACCCGTTGCTCTCTGTAGGACTCCAGGAGCTCGTTCTCGTTTTTATCCTGTTTGCCCTTCTGTTCAAAGAGAGGACGCTGCCCACAGACTGAAACACAAGGACAGACACGTCCAAAACCAGTAAACACACCAGTCTGCCAGTATCTCAGTCAGCTGGTGCAGTGAAACAGACACCAACAGGCAATAGACCTAGCCAAAAAACACTGTTTTTAGCAGCTGCTGGATCTTTTTGTGTTCAATTTTATGTCTAAATATCAACTTAGTTATTAAAATACAGATAACAGCTATGACTAGTTACATTCTTTATGTAATTTAATCTTTAACTAGCAACATTGTAATATGTTGCTTGTTACAAGCACAGGCCATAATAGAGCTGTGATCAGATGACTCACCACTTTCTCCTTGACCAAAGGCATCAGGATTGAAGAAGAGTTTTTTCTCGGGGCCCAGGACTGTTCGCTCCGTTCCTCTGTCGTCTGTTATCTGATCTCCACCAAGCAGAGGATCCTCTGAGACACACAGGTGAACAGCAGCGACAGGTGAGGGGCCAGCCGACCCGTATGCTGGTGTAACCACAGATCATGGGTTGGTACTGTACCGCACAAATCCAGGTCACAGTAGTCGATTGTGATGTTCCCAGAAATCTCCACGTAGCACCAGGGGCCCTCAGGGTCGTTGTCTGGGTTCCTGCACTTGTTTCTCTCCAGAACCACCTCAGGGATGAAATCCTTATCCCGGCTCAGGGCTACAGCCTCTGGTGATGACCACGCAAGACAGGTGTGCCCTTTCGCTGTGACACTGAGGTCACCGGTGTAGTCAATGCCATAGCTTGGTAGACACACTGTAGTTCTGACTGGTTCTGGTGCCACAGTGGTCGGGACATACACCTCACCTTGACAAGAAACAGGTGTTCACTCAAACTATCCAAACAGCAGTCTGGAGGCAGCAGACCATGAAGGGAGAGTTTCAATAAATTCAGGTGGACTCTTACCACATTTAGGTACTCTGCAGGTCTCTTTCTGGACCGTTGGGTCTGTGGTGAAACACCAAGGTCCTCCTGGACGGTTGTCAGGGTTCCTGCAGAAGTTCTCCTTCAAGATGCTGTTTGGTTCTGAAGCGTTAAACTCCCTGCAGGCAAACGGTCACCACAGAATTTCAGGTCCATTAGTTCTAAAATTTCACACTTATTGGTTGTTGTTGGTCATTTGACTGGTTCTGGTTAGCTTAAGAGTTGGTGAATGGTTGACTGGTTGGGTTGTAGCAGATTTATGTTTTTTTTGGCTTTCATGAACATGGGTTGTTATTTCTGTGATGTTGCTGGTTGATATCATGTCTCAGATTTGGTGATTAATGAGACTCTTCAAGCTTTCATTAAGCTGGCTAACTGATTGGTTTGATGGTTTACAGATTAGCTGGTTTGATTATTTATAAAATTAGTAGTCCAGTTAGTTGGGAAGCCGTGAACTAATATCTTAGCCAGTTAGTTGATTGATTCATTGATTGGTTGTTCTGTGCCACACATGAACTTGTGGTTGATCAATTGCTTGGATTGTTAAAGATGTGGTTGGTTGGTCAGATGGTCATTGGGATGGTTGGTTGTTGTTCTATGATGTTTTTACGTAGTGAAGTTGTTTCGTAGATAACTCAGCCGTGGTCATGTTAGTAGTTTGCAGCAGAGATCGTTGGGTGAAACCTTCATCAGCCTCAGGAACCGCTGTGTTCCTCAGGTTCTGGTGAGGTAAACATACCTGTAGATGGGATGAGGGAACCGGCCTGTCCAGTATTGGCATTTTTTGCCCGATTCTGTGATGTTGACGTCTCCTTCATAGCTTTGTCCAGTACCTATGACGCACTCACCTGGACACAGCAGAACTGTTACCAACCATGTGACGACTGGCTACCTGCTTTACCTTCTGGTAGCCGGTTTGTTACCTTGCACACAGTCCCTGATGATGTTGATGTTTTCTTTTGTTCTTTGCATCTCAGTTCCTTTACAGTCTGTTGGAGACAAACAGCAGCTGTATGTTTGTGTGCTGAACTGCTCTGGACTTTGGTTCTGTTTGCAGTGCAGCTGCATCAGCTGAATAAACTTCATTTAAACTACAAACCCAACTGGATTAAATCAGCACCAAGTCCAGTAACAACTTGGTTCTTCTGGGAGTAAATGTCACCAGAACCGATAAACTTCAAGTTAATTTAGGTCTAATTAAACCAAAAGCAAAAGAGGCTAAGCTAATGGTCTGATCACAACATCATTGTCTGTAGATTATTTCCTTTTTCTTCCCTACAGCTGGAGGAAAACCCTGCTGGATCTTTACGTACCCAGATATGTGGCCCAGAACTTTTCCTGCAGAAACAAAGAGTTTATTGTAGATTGATCTGATCTCAGAGCGGTTAGCCATGACAGTTACAGTGAAGCCGCACCGTTTTATCGTTCTGCTCAAACACTTCTCTGGCTTCTTCATGGTCACAGATTTCCTTCACACACTCCCTCTCCAGGTTACCTGAGGAGAAACAACACACACACACACACACACACACCGCTCAAATTCACATGAGGAGAGTGTGTGTCCAGCCGGCTGTGACCTGCTGAGTTACCTGGTTTCATCTCCTCCCACAGCTGATTGGCTCGGCGGTTTCGGGTCAGAACCTGTGAAGCCAGATGGCTGTTGAGAAAAACTGGAAAAACATAAAATAATCAAAAGACACAATATAAAGATTAATATTCAGATGTCATCTCTGGAGACAATCCCACCAGGACCCGAATAACAGAGTCAATACTCGGTACCATTGTTGGCCAGACAGCTGTGCAGCACAAACAGCAGCAGAACAGCGGCCTGTTTAGACGTGGGTTCCACCATGATCCAGAACCTCAGAACCCGACCCAGCAACGTCCAGTCGCGCTCTCAGCGTCTGTCTGAACTCTGCTGGTGGAAGCAGAGAGGGGGAAGCTTATCGACTGAAGGGTCAAAGTGTGAGTCTGGCTGATGAGTGGGATGTTTAATGCAAGTTCCTGTCCTGTTTACCGTCATCCAGCACGTAATCCGGACCAAACAGAACCTCCTGTGACCAGCTGGGGGACATGGAGAACACCTGCTGGCCTTTTCCTTCTCAGAACAACCTGTGTCTGACACTCTGATGGAGCAGGTCGGAGGTCAGAGGTCAGGTTCACCCTACTCTACTTTAGGAGCTTTGAGAGAACAGAATCAGGAGAGATCAAAGTACCAGATGTGTTCTTATTGATCGGACCTCCGTGTGACTCGGCTCAGCTCACAGATCAAATATTTACCTGCAGATACGGAGGTGAAAGTCTCCCCACTCAGTTCTGCTGGGTCCAAACAGAACCAGAGGAACAGTTCAACAGAAGAATGATCCAGAACATTTCCACATTTCTCCATCATTTTCAGTGCTTACTTTAACAACTTTATATCATAAAATTAAACAGTTTAACCCTTTTAAAGCGCAAGCACTGCCCTCTGCTGGTGAAGTTTATAATTACAGTCTTATGGTTTTCTGGTCCCCATCAGAAAGCTCCGAAACCAGAACCGCTGCTGACCCAAAAGAACACAAAGACCCCTCTCACTTTTACCAGAAACATCCTGACTATCCTCGATCTTCTGCGAAAATATGAGTCCAACCATCAGTTAGCTGGTTTCTACTGCAGAACAACGACCCAAAACTCACCAACACGTCTCAGAATATATTACTAAAAACAGGCATCAGACACCGAGGACACAGGCTTTCAATACTGCACTCCTTAACTTTCCAGATTTAATATTTAAATTAAATTTACTTTACACATTTTAAGCTCTGCTAAAGAGGCAAGCGGTTAATTCCAGGATAGAAATACAAAACCCATCAGAAAGCAGGTGAAAGGTTTTACCTGGAAGCAGCAGCAGGTTCAATTTTATCCACATTATCATGAAGCATTGACACACAGCTGCGATTGAGGCTAAAATCGCTCATTTCAGTTTTATCATTCCACCACCAGAGGGAGACAAACAGCTGCTCCTGAAAATCACTGAACAAACGTAATCTCTCGATTCTCTTAATTTCTTGTAAGTCTGATTTTATTTGATTTAAACCGGTTGGTTGAATGAATTTTATAATTTTAACCTTTTTAAATTAGTTTCACCAGTGAATTAATCCGTTTCTGAGTGTTTATGACACTCAGACACTCAGTGTTTATGTTTATGAGTGTTTCTGAGTGTTTTAGTGTTTTTAAGAATTTGAGGTTTAATTCTTCCCTTCAATCAAACATCACCTCTGATTTAAAAAACAAAAAAAACAAAAACATTTGAGTTCATTTTCTATTATTCTCCATATTTTCTAGGCTCGTTGTTTCCATTAGTGAACATGAAAAACGCTCTAAATCAGAAAAAGTTCTTCAAATAATTCTAGGAAAAAAATAAATACACAAAACTAAACAGAAAATTAAATGGAGAAAACGAAAACAAAGTCATCGGGAAAACTGTCAGCAGAGCGTAAAAACTGATTTCTGCTCCTGAAGGTGGATTTAAGGTTCGGCTAAACTCGGTGGGCGGAGCTAATAAACAGGAAGTCGTTCATTCTCCAGACGCCTTCAACGCTGTAAGTTTGTTTTCTTCATTCTGTCATATTTTAGTTTTACTGTACAAACTGTTTAAGTTTTATTAAAATAATGAAAACAAATCCAGCTTCAGATCTATTGCTACATTTAGTTCACTTTATTCGGGATTTTCTGTTTAGCGTCAATTAAAGGTCAGAACATGTGAAATAAAGCCAAGTTATTAAAATGTTTAAAACCCGTTTTTAGCCTGTTGATCATAAGATCAGATGGTAGATTGGAGATCTGAGGGTGAACGATGAGCGTTTTTTTTTTATTTCATGTTAGGCTGAAATCTAATTTTAGAAACGACTGGATGTTTCTGTCGGATTAGCAGCAGGAGGGGAAACCCAGGATTGGTAAACTGTCAGAGAATGTGAAGCAGAGACACCTGACTGAAAGGAGCTAAATAAACTTTTAATTAAAAAGTGAAGTGAGAGCAGCTGACCGAGGGGGAGAACCAGAACTCTGTGGTTCCTCTGCTGCTGACCAGATATAAATGAAAACATCAAAAATAATAAAAAAGTTCATCTTGGATTGCTGCTCCCACGCTGAGGCTCTTATGTTGATAATAAGCGAAGTTCGAGGTGGACATATTTTACCTTCGAACAAGTAGATATTTATGAACTAAAATCTAAACCATTAGTTGAGCTTCATTCCAAGATGTTCTAAAGGATCTGATGTGGATAAACTAACCCTCCTCTCACCTTTAACCTGATCATAAACTTCTGCTTTCATCACATCTGAGGTCGACTTTCACACTGGAGCAATTTATTCAGCTGCTATCTTTTATATTCTGCACATTTAAGTCAAATTGATGCAACTTATTTTTATCACAAACATTGCATAGGCAGCTCTCTGAACAGCTGCAGCAGGTGGGAGATAAAGATGAATCAGCAGAATTATTTTACTGTTGTAAACGTGAAAAATTATAACTAAAAATGAAAAATTATGACTAAAGCAATAAAGAGATGATCCATGTTCAGCCTGTTAACATCTGTCCTGCTTCATGTCTGTTTAAGCTTCAGACCCAGATGCAGAGAAACGCTGAAAAGCTACCAACTGGATTCACCACGTCGCTCTACTGATTGTTTTCTATTTGAAGTTTCTTCCCAGAATGCCGAGTCCATGAAGAGCTGCTATGAGTCCACCCGGCTTGTTAAGAACCAGACTTTCTCTGAAGAACACGTGAGTCAATGTGATGTTGATCTTTTGTCCTGCTACAATAAAGCAGTTCAAGGCTATCAGACTCTCACCTGGTCATTTATTTTCTAGATATCCGGAGTGACTCAGTTTCAGCAAAACTTGAGACGTTTTGACATGTAATAACCTGAAAACAGTTGTGTCTCATTAAATGTAATAAACGGTAATATATTGATGTACTGATATAAATATTGAGTTTTTTAAGGCAGCTTAAAGTGTTAAATCAATTTGAAGGTACGTTGGAAATGAACGTTGTAAGATATATTTATTTTTATTTCTGTTTGTGTTTATATCTTTATGTATTTATTTGATTATTGATTTATTTACTGATTTAAAAAAATATTTCTTAATGCATTTATTAACTTTATTCATTTATAATTTTTCTTTGATTTTATTTTATAAATGTATTCATATTTATTCATTCATTTATTAATTATAGATGTATTTATAATTTCTTTATTGCTTGCTTGATTAATATTTTTCTTAATTTTTAAAATGTATCTATTGATTTATAAATGCATTTATATATTTATTGATTGATTTATACATTTATTCATATTTAGATTTATTTATTCCCATGTCTCCTCCAGAACCGGTCTCTGGGAACCAGAACCTGATTCTGGTTCGGATTCTGTCCTTCAGCCTCAACCCAGCTGTTTGTCATTTCGGAGCAACCAATCAAAGTCAGAACCTCTTCAGTTTAAAGGAAGGTTCTGCACATCTGAACTGGATCAGTACCAGTTCTTTCTGCCCAGGTAAAGCAAATGAAAACGATGAACTGATCTGTTTTCAGTAGAATCAAAGGCTCCTTTTCAGGATTTTGAATTTGTCCATATTTGACGTAAAAATTAATTAATTAGCCACTAAATCTGATCAGAGTTCAAAACCTGGAATTTAGATCAAATTGATGAAAGACAAATGTAACCAAAGCTGACCTGGTTCTGAATGGATGAAAGGTTTAATGTTGTTTAACGTGTTTGGAACCAGGATCACCGGGATTCTGGTTCCAATGCAGGTTGGAACCAAAACAAATGGACTTAAAATGTTCTTTTGTCTCCCCTGAACCACCAAAGACCAAGTTCTGATCCAGAACCTGAACCCAGTTGTTTGTCCCTGAAGAGCAACCAGACAGGAGGATGGAAATCCCACCCAGACCTGAGGTCAGTCCCTCAGTTAGACTTTAACCAACAGGAGCAGATTTTCAAAACAAAAGCATCAAACATTTGGCTGAGGAGCTGAAAACAGAAAGAGAAAAATTAAAGCATATTCTGATTTAAAACAACTTTAACAGCAACCATCTAAAATACCTTTTTCTTAATGGAAAAACAAATACATGAAAGTATCTAACATTTATCATTAAATTTGAAAGACATCTGCAACGTTGTGTGTTTTTTATAAATGATTCCTGGTTCCTCCTCAGAGTGGACCAGCAGAGCTCAGAGGTTCCCAGCGGTCCGTCTGCACAGCAGCACCAAACACAGCTGGACTCCATATTTACGGTCTGTACATCAGTTCTGTTCAGTCAGAACTTCTTCCTGCTGCTCTTTTTAGACCAGATCCAGGATCTCCAGTCTGTCCAACATGGACCTGATGTTCTGATCCAGTCTCACTTCTCATCATCTGGGATTCCTTTTCAGGAGCTGGAGCGAAACATGATCCTTTTTACAAAGAACGAACTGAAGAAGATCCAGAAAGTTTTGAATCCATGTTACCCAGAATGCTCAGAGAGTCAGGGGGAGGATGAGGAGGTGGTGGAGGATGACGATGAAGAGCAGAGGAGGAGGAGCAGCACAGAAGCTTTGTTGAAGATCATAGTTTTCTTCTTGAGGAAGATGAATCAGGAGGAATTGGCGGAGCGTCTGCAGAGCAGTAAGAGAATTATTAAAATCTCAATTTTCAACCAATTAACTGAAAAACAATGAAGTAAAATGGTTAATGCAACACATTTTGTAAAATCAAACTGCCTTAATATATATTAATAAAGAAATAATTATTTTATTGCATTAATTTCTTCCATTGCATGAATCACAGCAGTTCAAGGAAAAGGTTCAGCACAAAAACCAGAAGGGAACAAACATAAAGACTTTAGGGTTTGCTGACTCACAATGTCGCAAAACTTTGAACTCCTTCTGAATGTATTTAAGGGGAGAATCATTTTGCAGGTGTTTCCATAGATGATGATGTTGCTCAGGCACTTCTGCAGACCTGATCATCTCCTGAGATGGTCGTGATCAGAAACTCATAAAATGGCCACAGTTTCCTTGCCAGAATGTCATGCTAGCCTTGACTTTTCCTCATAGGCCCATGCTGTCAGCATCTCCATCCTCTGAGCTGTTCTTGATGGAGGCAACATTCCTGAGGCTGCAGTCAAAAAAACTTCACCAAAAACCTGATTGGCTCTCAGATAGGATAGTGATGGATGTTCCTATGATTGAAAAGTGGAATCTTTTTGTTACTTTGCCCTATTTTAAGAAGAAAAGTTTTGAAGTGATCCATATCTCAGGTCATGTCTTTTGTCTGTTTGTAGAAACTCCTTCCATGTGTCAACAAAACCTTAAATCCTCCCTAAAGAAGAAGTCCCTGTATGTGTTTGAGGGAATCGCTAAAGCAGGAA
>NW_006800545.1:49793-57617 GCF_000485575.1 Poecilia formosa | reverse complement strand
CTCTTCATGTTCATCTGACCTTCATCAACTCTGGAGTGAATCTGCTTGAGGAATCTTTGACAGAAGATAAAGAATCAGCACTGGCTAATTTACAACAGAATGCTGTGGACAAAGCATTACAGAGTCCAAATGGACATCTGGACTTGTTCCTCCGCTTCCTCCTGGGTCTTTCTCTGCAGGCCAATCAGAGACTCCTACAAGGTCTGCTGACACAGAAGGCAAGAAGCTTACAGAAAAACCAGGAAACAGTTCAGTACATAAAGCAAAAGATCAGTGACAATGTGTCTGTAGATAAAAGCATCAACCTGTTCTACTGTCTGAATGAACTGAAGGATTGTTCCTTACAAGAGGAGATCAGAAAGTACCTCAAATCAGGAAGTCTCTCCACGGATAAACTGTCTTCTGCTCAGTGGTCAGCTCTGGTCTTCATCTTACTGTCATCTGGAAAAGATCTGGATGAGTTTGACCTGAAGAAATACTCGGCTTCAGAAGAGGCTCTTCTCAGACTGCTGCCAGTCGTCAAAGCTGCTAAGAAAGCTGTGTGAGTACACTTGTTTTGATTACATAAATTACATAAATTCTTATAAACAACTTCATAAGGAATCTGCAATATGAGTACAAATAATTAGAGCAATACATGTATTTGTTTAATTTGTTACTTTGTCTGAAATGAGCCCAATTCTTTATTGAGACGGTTTGAGTGCAGTTCTGAGAATAGTTTTCTATCTCCATCTTGTCTAAACACCTTCACAGGAATATGGCTGTATTGGTTATATAATGTTTTATTGTAAACTTGGCATATTGGTTTTCAGGTTGAGTGGCTGTAACCTGTCAGCAAGAAGCTGTGAAGCTCTTTCCTCAGTTCTCAGTTCCCAGTCATCTAGTTTGAGAGAGCTGGACCTGAGCAACAACGACTTGGAGGATTCTGGGATAAAGCAACTGTGCCATGGACTGGAGAGTCCATGTTGCAAACTGGAAACTCTCAGGTCAGATCACAGTCTCTGTTGTTATTCAACTTTAAACATTAGACTGTCAAAGTTCTCACTTAAAATCTTTTGTACAGTAAGTAACACAGTTTGCCAAAGTTAATGTATTTACACAGTCTTGTACATTGTACCAAGACTGATATACATATCTATACATGATTTGAAATCACTTTGTAATAGATTTGGTTTTAGTAAAATAATATTTACTGATCACAGATCCTGTGCATTCATTAAGTTTGAAATAAATTGAAAGAGATCATGTTCCTAAACTCATAGTCCTACAAATCCGTGTTACTATTGTAACAATCTGATTCCTCGACGACTTTCTTTTCCTCCTAAAGGACCTTTTTGTACTTAGGAATCGTAATTTTTTTTCCCAATTTTTTTTTTTTTTTTGCAAAACACTGCATGACCTGGGAATGCTTTGAAATTGCCTAGAATCATCTTGAATGTCATTGAGGATTGGGTGATTGTTTTCCCTTCCTAAACTACTTCACAGATCCTGTGAAGTAGTTACTTCACCTGGAATAAACAGAAGACAGTGACTGATTGATAAGTTCAAACAAAGACGGGGATCTCAGTGTGTGTCGATAATCAGCTGTTGGACCCAGTGAATAATTCATCAGATGAATATACAGAAGCTGAACATTTGGGTGTACACTTCCAGATCTGATTACCTGAATGTAACAGGTTTCATTTGTTGCATCTTCAGTCTCTCAGGCTGTCTGGTCTCAGAGGAAGGCTGCTCCTCTCTGGCTTCGGCTCTGATCTCCAACCCGTCCCACCTCAGAGAGCTGGACCTGAGCTACAACCATCCAGGAGAGTCGGGACTGAAGCTGCTCTCTGTCAGTCAAAAGAGGCCCGACTGCAGACTGGACACCATCAGGTTCGGACTCATCATCCTGGTTAAATTAATTACAGGCAGCATCAGAGGTCTACAATCTGGTCCTCAATGGTGTGGATGTTTTAAGTTCATCTCGGCTCCAACGCAACTGAATAAAAAAAAATATATTCAGCTTATAATCATATTAAATCAGATGTTTTCAAGCAGAAACACACCTGAAATAAACAGGACAGAAGTCCCAGAGGAATGTTGTCCTCGGACTACATTTGAGCAAGATTTAGTTGTCCTTTACTATATCCTGAAGAAACTATGCAGTACCTGAGTAATTAATTATATCAGATAATGAAAATATAGCATTATTGATGGTTCTGTTGCACAGTATGCACAATGAAAACTGTCTTCTCCCTGTCTTTCCTTCATGCCTTACAGAGCTGAACCTGGTTCTGTCCAGTGGTTGAAGCCAAACTTCAGAAAATGTAAGAGAGCGTGATTTTTATTCACATTTATCAGGTGTTCGCTGTAACTTAGAAGGTTACTGATTTAAAGTACTTTGCAAAATGATGCATAATCCTCCAACCTTTTACACATTTTGCTCCAATCAAATAGTTTTAATAAGTATGTAAAAATAAATATCTCTCTTCAGACTTCTGTGAGCTCACTCTGGACCCAAACACGGCTCACAAGTTCCTCAAACTGTCTGAGAACAACAGGAAGGTGACCGACCTGCGGAAGGAACACCCACACCCAGATCACCCAGAAAGATTTGACTACTGGCCCCAGGTGCTGTGTGAAACTGATTTGACTGGTCGCTGCTACTGGGAGGTTGAATGGGTTGGGAAGGTTTATGTAGCCGTGAGCTACAGAGGGATTGGAAGGAACGGTGACAGCGACGGCTCCAAGTTTGGAGGGAACGACCAGTCTTGGTGTCTTGCCTGCACTGATGGAGGATACAGCGCTTGGCACAACAACAGCGGGACACCCATTCCTCTTCCTTCCTCGCCTGCCGCCTCTCACCGTGTAGGAGTCTATGTGGACTGTCCTGCTGGCATCCTGTCCTTCTGCAGAGTCTCCGGTGACGTAGTGACCCACCTGCACAGCTTCAGCACCACATTCACTGAACCGCTCTATGCTGGCTTTGGGTACGGCGTAAAACTGAACTCCTCTGCTCTTTTGTGTCAGCTGTAGACCAACAGGATGTGATTTGATTAACGTGGTAAAAAGTTGTTCCCATATATGAGACAGAACTAGACCAGGTAGAGGAGGCATCTTCATGCTCAACATGAACCTGTTGAATCTGTGTTTATTGTCACAAGCACTTAAAATGCCAAACTTTCTTTGGTGATTAAATAATTACTTTACTCCTTATAATAAGGTGGGGTTTCATTTGCCTCGTAAGTTTGTATTAAACAGTTATGAATCTGTATATCTTTTGTCATGTTAATATAGAAAATGTAATATTTTAATGATTTTATTTATTTTCCATTTTAAAGTCTTTTACTTGTGAAATATTTGCTTCCATCTGTGATGTTATACATATCAGTCACTCCAGTTTTTTTTATTTTTTTTTATTGTAATTCCATGGGCACAGAAATTTGTGCAAGAGCATTATGTCTCTACGCTAATATATAATTATGTTTATTTCAAATTTGACAAAAATTGTCTAAAGCGTTAGGTTTAAGTGATGTTAATGCTCACCTGCAGGGGGCAGTATTTAACTCTACTTCACTGCTGCCTCAGACTTTCTTGATGTCAAGTCATAACCTGTGATCAACAGAGTAAAAAAAACTGAGTGAGTTATTCATGTTCATTAAAGAATAAAAAATGTTTGTGTGTTCAAGCTTTCAATTTTTAAATCTTTTTTTCTTCTATATGTAGATTTTGGAAGAAGTTTAATAAAGAAAGATCAATGCAAATATTTCTACAGAAGCACCACAAAATAAAATAAAAAATAAGCACAAAATCAATTGCAAGAATTCTCTATAGAGACTGACATGCTGATGTTAGACCTTTAAAAATAAAAACATAAGATTCTTTGCATTTTGTGGTCTACTGCTTGTCCTGACATGAAAACAGGACTTCTGAAAATCTCAAGCTTGACCTTAAGTTTTATGGCGAATTCTGGGAGGAGAGACAATGTTTAACAGTTCTAGGGGAAAATTTAAGAATAAATGGTTATTTAGTTTACACTGAAGATATGAATAGGAAGCTGGAGAAAATGGGTAGAGGAAACATGCTAACTTGGTGCATAAGCAGGTTTTAAACCAGAAGCCAAAGGCTCTGAAAGTTGATTTTACAATCAATATTACACTTAAAACTTTACATAAAAATAAAAGGGTTAAAGATATTTTATTAAAACCTAACTTATATTCTTATTTTATGTTAAAATTTGTCCAAAGAAAGTATTGTCCAATTGAAGAGAATGCTTATGCATTAGTAATATGAAAGTATTGATCCATAAATCAGGCAAAAGATCTTAGACTTCCCTTCACACAATTATGTCATGACCAGGTTGGTGTTGGACAAAAATGCAGAGACGAAGGCAGCCATTAATTTTGATGATTTTATTAAAAAAAAAGGGTGCAACACAAAATAAAATAACAAAAAACCACAGGAGGGCAAAACATAGATAATCCCAAAAAAATCATCTAGATGAGGAAAAACACAGGGTGGAGAGAAGCAGTGATGAGGACAGACAAAAGGATCCAGCGAGTAGTGACTGAGAAAGAAAGGCTGAGATACTGGGGAGGTTGAATGTTGAGCTAACGAGTAGCAGGTGTGAGGCTGAGGACAGAGAGAGGGAGAGGACACAGGAATAAATCTAACATGAAAGAATAACTAAAGAGGCAGAATTAAACTAAAGTGACAAGGAATAACTAGAAATAAACATAATAAACTAGAATCGCTAAGAAAGAGCTGAAGTGAAAATGGAACAAAGCAAAACTGAAAGAAAAAACTAACAGAAAAAATTACAAAGCCAAAACCAGCCTTAACAAATTACATTAAATTGGTGCATTAAATGAGGAACGTGTGTGAGTTTAACATGGTTTCATGTTTCTACTTATAAAAAAAGTCAATATTCTGTCTTTGTTTACAGTCCAGTGCCCACAACACAAATAATCATTAAAGAACATTTAAGATCTTTAATCTTCCTGGTTTTTAGAGAGTACATGTTTTCATAGGTAGGATGTAATTTACTGTAATAAACTCTATTTCACATTAATCTTCTCTGTTAAACATGAAAACAAATCTATATTAATTCAGGATCTCTGGCTAAGCATACAGAAAAGTAAACTTAATAGAGAGGTACATAAAAAGCATCAAGAACCAAAAAACTCATATAAGATAAAACTGAAAAATAAAGAGAAAAATAAGCAAAATTAACAGTAGTGGAACTTCTTTAGGATTCACTGCATTCAAGCATAAAACATATTTATGCATGTACAAAACAAATAAAAAAATCACCAACTCTACATTTTATTCAGTTCTATAAAACAGCAACTTTGCCTAAATAAACTACAGTTAAGAGTTTAGATATTTAGAGAAAGTAAAACAAAAATATGAGAGCAAAACAAAATGAGCACATGAATGTAAAAAGAAGATTTTTTCAGGGTTTCCAGATGAAAGAAACAGAGGAATTGTTGAAGACTGCAGATCTGGTTAGAGACGTTCAGTGAAGGTGGTGCAGGAGGTGTAGCAGTGATCAATGAGTTAGAGGAGACTGCTGAAGCCATCTGCACTTAGTTTGCCAAGAAACTTAAAATGCAATTCAAGGAGAATACTTAACCATAAGTAATGTAAAAACTCCCTTTTCACACCATTTAGTATTCTTTTCATTCTCTCAAGTTACATTAGAGAATTTACATGGATTATAGCAAATAAACCAAAAATAATTGCAATCATAAAAGTTTACAAAAACATTTACAAGAACAAAACAAAAAAATAAGTACATGAAAGTAAAAAAGTGTTTTACGGTAATATATGTATGGTGGAAAGAGAATGTGAAACAGTTTTCACTTTTTTCACTTAATGACGTGAAAACACCTTGTTATTTCTTTAAATAAGCTGTTCAGTCTCTGCAAGGGACGAATACAGACAAACTGGATTATAGTTTGTCAGTCACCACTGGGAAACCCAGTGCAGCAAGAACAGCTATAGTTGAATGTAAAAACCCATTTTTGTCAACATCTCCTTTTAGCGTTCTTTCAGAAAGTCAAGCTAAACTAGGCTGTAGAAAAAGGGCAGCAGACCTTTTCTTAGGCTCTTCAGATTAAAGAAACAGAGGAATTAGAGAAGATTGCAAATCCAGGGTAGAGAGGTTCAGTGAAGGTGGTGCTGAAGGTGTAGAGGTGGATCAGGGAGTCAGAGGAGACTCTGTAGAAGGACAGAACTCCACCAGGACAGTCCACATACACGGCTACTCTGTTAGAGACAGAGGAGGAGGAGATGGAGGTTCCTGACTTATTATGCCAGAGACAGTTGCCATGGCGATCAGAGTGGATCAAACTCCAGGAAAGATTATTCATTCCAAACCGGCAGTCACTGGTGTCTCCTTTCCTCCCAATTCCTTTGTAGCTGAGTGATATATCGACTCCTTTTCCAATCTCCACCTCATAATAACAACGACCAGTCAGACCTTCTGCACACAGAAGCTGAGGCCTAACATCAAATCTGTCTGGATGGTCAGGATAAGGCTGAACATCCTCCACACGGGTCGCCTTCCTGTTGTCCTCAGACAGCCTGAGTTTTCCGCTCACTGTGTTTGTGTCGATAGTGAGTTGACAGGAATCTGATGGAGAAAACAAACACATTGTAGATATTGATCATTTATTAATCCTTTGATGGTGATGCTTGAATGAGTGATGTGAGCTGCTTTGTTGACATGAATCAAATGAAAAACACTCACACTTCCTCAGACCTGGTGTCAACCATCGGACCCCAGCAGGCTCCAACCTGAAAGGAGGAGGGACAGACAGACCATCAGTCTCTTTCACAAAGCACACATGGACATTACATGTCTCTCAGACTCTGAGATAAAGAGTTATATAACTAGCTCTTCAAAATGATTTTTTTATGACTTAGATCACAACAACAGAGGTAAGATGAAGGTAGAAGTTTACAGATCTTCCTCCTTATCAGATACTACAGCTGATTATTGCGTCTCCTTACTTAAGTTTGCACTGTGGACTCCTCCCTGCCTCTATCAGCTGCTTTCCTCCATCTCCTGGATGGTTGTAGCTCAGGTCCAGCTCTTTTAGACTGGAGAGGCTGGATCTCAGAGCTGAGGCCAGAGGAGTACAGCCATTCTCTGTGATCAGGCAGCCTGAGAGGCTACAGATGGAAAAAGGATGCAAAGAATTTCAAACATTTGTCCGAGCAAGCTCTCTAAAGCAGGTTTCATTATCATATCAAACACAGCAAAATGGATTTGGTCTTTAAATAAACTGAGACACAGCAACAATGGAAAGGACAGAAAACTGAACATTAGTCAATAAATCAGCAAACAAAAAATATTTTACCTTAGAATCTTCAACATGCATTGTGAAGTTTTTAGTCCATCACACAACAGCTCCACCCCCGAATCCCTTAGATTGTTGTTACTCAAGTCTAATTCTCTTAAACTCGAGGACTGAGAGCTCAGAATATTAGACAGAGGTTCACAGATTCTCTCTGAGAAATCGCAGCCACTCATCCTAAAAAATAGAAATCATGTTAGACTAAAATGATAAGGCAAAAGTAAAGTTTTCTCTACATTTCTTCAGGTTTACTTACACTGCTTTTTGTGTTGCTTTGACCACAGGCAACAGCCTCACAAGAGCCTCCTCTGAAGAGAAATACTTTTTGAGATCAAACACATCCAGGTCTTTTTCTGATGACAGTAAGATGAAGACCAGAGCTGACCACTGAGCTGGAGACAATTGACTAGTGGAGAGACGTCCTGAACTCAGAGACCGTTGGATCTCTTCCACTAGAGAACGATCATTCAGTTCATTCAGA
>NW_006800545.1:35666-49206 GCF_000485575.1 Poecilia formosa | reverse complement strand
CTCCAGAGTGGATCTGTTTCAGATCCTCCATCGTATTTGACCTTCTTCACTTTGGTCTGAACCACCAGGAAGTGGATGTACATCTCAGTCAGGGTCTTTGGGAGGACGGCTCTTTTGTTGGTCTCCATCATTTCCTCCAGAACTGTAGCAGTGATCCAGCAGAAGACTGGAATGTGACACATGATGTGGAGAGTTTTAGATGTCTTGATGTGGGAGATGGTGCTGCTGGCCTGATCTTCATCTCTGAATCTCTTCCTGAAGTACTCCTCCTTCTGGGGGTCATTGAACCCTCTGACCTCTGTCACCATGCCAACACACTGAGGAGGGATCTGATTGGCTGCTGCAGGTCGTGTGGTTATCCAGAGGAGAGCAGAGGGAAGCAGTTTCCCCCTGATGAGGTTTGTCAGCAGAACATCCACTGAGCTGGACTCTGTAACATCAGTCAGGATCAGATTATCATCAAAGTTCAGAGGAAGTCGACTCTCATCCAAGCTGTCAATGATGAACAGAACCTGGAACTGTTCAAAGTTACTGATTCCTTTGGTTTCAGTAAAGAAGTGATGAATCAGTTCCACCAAGCTGAACTTTTTCTTTTTCAGCACATTCAGCTCTCTGAAGGTGAATGGAAATATGAACTGGATGTTCTGGTTGGTTTTGTCTTCAGCCCAGTCCAGAGTGAACTTCTGTATTAAAACTGTTTTTCCAATACCAGCCGCTCCCTTTGTCATCACTGTTTTGATTGGTTGATCTCTTCCAGGTGGGACTTTAAAGATGTCTTCTAGTTTTATTGTTGTTTCCATTTTGTGGTTTTTCCTGTTTGCTGTTTCAATCTGTCTGACCTCATGTTCCTGGTTGACCTCTCCAGTTCCTCCCTCTGTGATGTAGAGCTCTGTGTAGATCTGGTTCAGGAGGGCTGGGTTTCCTGCTTTAGTGATTCCCTCAAACACACACTGGAACTTCTTCTTCAGGTTGGATTTTAAATTATACATGCACATAACAGAAGACCCTGAATTTGTAAAAGAAAAAAATAAATGTCACATTTGTATTGAAATATCTCCTTATCTACCAAATAAAAACATAAAGAAACAAAAACATTACACAGAATAGATACAGGTCAAAGGCAATAGCAAATCTAAAAACTTAGATATATGAGGGGGACATACATTTTTAAAACATCTTTATATTTATTATCTAAGAATACCTAAAATATATTGGCTAGTGTTACTAACAGCTAGTGTATTTATAGTTTTAATACTTCTTTATTTTAAAATAAGCCTAGTTACAAACTTTTCAAGTAAATTATTGGTGCATTGGGTCCTCCATAGAATCATCACCTTATTGTAATGGAATAGTTTGTCTTAATTGTTAGATCAGTTCTTAGATTTTTTTTTAATCTGGTTGAGTGTGGTTAAATATTGATCAGGTGATTATAGTGGGGGATTTTAATATTGTTGACAGACACCGATAGTCTAAATGTATTTATTAATGTTTTCCACCTCCTCAGTTCTGCCTATTTTAAGCTCCTTTCATAATTAGCTTTTTCTCGGCCCCTAAATCTCTCTGCAGAGTTGACTGATTGGAATCTGAAAATATTGATTGAGGACATTTTAAATGCTGATCCAAGTCTTACTGCTTTGTAGACGTTCAGCCAGTCCTTCCTGGTCCATGTCCTTCAGAGTGTTTCCTATGATCTTCAGAAATGCGTCTCTGCTGTCTCTTTGTTTCTCATCTTCATCCTCACTCTGACTTTCTAAAGTCTCTTTGTAATCTTTACTCAAAGTATTCTCAATCTTCTTCCACTCATTCGTCACAAAAGTAAAAACCTTTTCTTTCAGCTCCTGGAACAGAATATGAGATAAAGAGTGAAATGATGGACTCAAGCATCAGGTCCATGTTGGACAGACTGAAGGTCCTCTGGTCTACAAAGACCAGCATGGAGGTGACTGAACAGAACCGACATACACACCTTCAATACGGAGTCCAGTTGTGTTTGATGCTGCTGTGCAGACGAACCACTGGGAACCTCTGAGCTCCCATGGTCCATGCTGTGGAGGAACCAGGAAAAATTAGTTCCCATTTTCTCTACAATACTAACTGACACAGTCATGATCCATGTTTATGAATCGAGCACAGGTAAGCCAACATTTTCTGGGTATATTTTCATTGTGTTAAATTCAGAACTGATCAACACAAACTAGAAACAATCATCTAAATCAGGGGTCCCCAAGCTACGGCCTCCACATTTGGTCCAGCCCCCTGAACAATACCAGAGAGCATTCAGATTTTTTTTCAGTTATTGTATTTTCTGGTTTATATGTGGATTTTTCCTCAACCACCAGGGGGCTCTTTAGCAGGAAGTGTGTCCTGTAAACTGTGGGGCGCATTGCTGCCATCTGTTGGACTTTTAGGGAACTGCTTGACTTTTATGTTATTTAATCAGTACAGTTGTTTGCTAACGGTAGAGCAGACTTAACTTATACTGTTAAGTATAAGTTAACATATACTTACTTACAGTAAGTAGACTTCAAAACAAGCCTTTATGTTAACATATGAGGAATTAATATGTTAAAGTTACATTCCCTCAATGGGATATATACTAGTCAGTCCCAGTGACCGTTTCTCTCATGGGTTTTGCCCATGTGCTTTCTGGGTAAAAATCAATCGAGAAACGCAGCCCCCTCTTCCCCCGTCAACAATCTCCGGCCCCCCACCAGAGAAGGGAAAAGTTATGTGGCCCTCACAGGAAAAAGTTTGAGGACCACTGATCTAAATAATCTTACCTGCTGAAGATAAAAACATGCAGCAGATTTCTTTTGATTGAAAGCCTTCGACTCTAGCCATGTTTTTATGACTGTACAAGGCTGATTGAGTCATAGACTATGTGTAGAGTAGAGATTTTTATCTTTTTTTAAATCTATTTCTATTGCATACTCTATCCTTTATTCTTGTTTGCATAACTTCATTCCTGATTCAAAATGTTTGCTCTTTGGTCCAATAACACCTTTTGGTTTATGTGTAATAAACTGAAGCCCATTTTATCTGGTGACAAAGAAAATACAGCTGCACATCATCACCATCATCATCATCATCATCATCATCAGCATATGTAGATATAATAATGTTAGGGAAAATTGTACCTAGGGAATATAAATCAATCAGGAAGAGACTCCTGAGGAAATGAACATCTGATGTTAGATGAAATTTACAGCTGTTACCAATTACATTGTTTTCCTTGAATTGATTTTTATCACATTATTTGAACTAGTTTGTGTTTCTGTATGTACAACTGGCACTACTGCTGAAGAACAAAATGTATTTTCTGATGTGCAGTAAAAGCCAGATAAAGTTATCTTGGACGTTACAGTTGCTGACAGCGTTCATAAGGGTGTGGTAAGATTGAAACAGACAGTTTATGCACATTGGCCTCCATAGGAGTGACTCTTTCCTCACACGTTGAGATTTTCATAATGACTACAATGGCTGCAGTCAGCTCCAGAAACCATAAACTACATAGAAAAGTATAATAAAAAAATTTAAATCCCTCAGCCTGATAATTATTACTATAAAAACTCATAACAATTATTGTGACTAAAGAGGATTCCAACATTAAACTCTAATCATTAGAGTAACATAAAAAGCTTTTTAGATTTGCTGATTTTTACAGCACTGTTTACAATTGTTTCTCTCTTTTTCTATTACTAACAAAAACAAATAACTAAAACCACAGACTCCTTTCCTGTTGTTGTAAGTGAGACATTCAGAGATCTCAGAGTTTGCATGTTTCCTCTGGCTGTAAGCACAAATACAATCGTTCATATATGGTTTGATCACTTGAATTTCAGTATTTAATACGAGTTGGCCATCACACTTACCTCTTTGTAGAAGGTTGATTTGATTTCAAATCAATTAAACGTCCACTTGACTGGTCACTCTTCAACGACACCAGGCTGGGTTCTGGTTCAGATCCATGTTTCCTCCTGTGAATAAATCTGTTTCAGTGATGTGATCTTGGACACGGAGAAAAGCTGTGAATGCATGTTATTCACAACAGTACTGGATAAAATTTATATTTATATCAGTGGGACACAATTAACCAAACCCCACAGATGCTGGAATAAAACATGTTAAATTGGTAAATTTACAGCACTTAGATCCAGTTCACCTCTTTAAAGCAGGAGGTTCATCTGATTTAAAATCAATTAATCGTCCAGTTGACTCGTTACTCTGGAAGGACACACAGGTGGGTTCTGGTTCTGATCCAGGTCCAGCTTTCTTCCTGTAAATAAAAATGGTTTAATCATGAATTATTATCTGTAATAATCCAGTTTAGACTTTACCTCCATGTCTCCACCTGAGTGAAAGTAACCAAACCTGGGTTCAAAGGAACCTTGTCTAGTAAAGCCCGATAGAAACTCAGAACCAACTCAGACTTGGACTTTTTTCACTTCAACACCTAAAAAAACAGGCTGCATATGTGAAAATTACTGATGAAATATCGAAGGAATGCTGCTAAGGTCTGCTGTGATCAGGGTTACCAACATTAAGAGCAGGTTTCCTAAAAAATGTTTCAGTTCATTCCTCCCTAAATATCCACCCTGGATCACATGTTTTAATTCCCAGATTTTACAGCTTATCAGAGGAAATAATGTAAAAAAAATCGTTGTAATAAAAATGTGTTGCAGAAACATCCAAATTAGACAGAAGTGAAACAGAAAATGGCATTTAATTTCTGAAATGTGAGTAGCTAAGCTTATGATGGGATAAAGTTACAACATGTGGCTCCACTCACCTCTTTGTAGCTGGAGGTTGATTTGATTTAAAATCAATTAATCGTCCAGTTGACTCGTTACTCTGGAAGGACACACAGGTGGGTTCTGGTTCTGGTTCAGATTCATTCCTGTAGAAACATTGGTTGTTGATGTAAAAGTTCAATTCAGTTAATGAGGAAAGTCTCTAAATAAATAATGATCTAAAATAAAATGTCACTTCCATGAAGTGATTTGTGGGATTAGACACAGTAAAAAATGCTGGGTTATTTTCATAACCCAATTTCTGGGTTGAAGCTGTTGGGTCATAGGTTGGGTTAGTTTGACCAAATATTGGGTCAAAATACATAACTCATGAGTTGGGTCAGAAATTTATCGGAAGTCTACATCTTGCNAAATGATTCTTCCTCATTATTGTGCATTTATTACTGAAAAGTCAGAGCTGTTGGTCTGACCTCCGCCGCCCCTTCCGAGAGGTTTTAGTCGTTGGGACTCCGTCCTCACACTGATCCATGTTCACTACGTCTCACTGCTTCACCTGCAGAGCAAAGCCAGACCTGGAGAACCAGAACCACTGAAATCAGATCAAGATATTCTGATATGTTTGATCTGAAATGCAGAAAACAGAGAAACAACAGATCACTAATAAACTAAACACTCTAATAATAATGTGGATTAATCTCCAAACAACAGAAAGACAAATTCAAACTTCACCTGTTGCTCTGATGCCGTATGAAGTTTTAAAATAATTTTATTATTTTCAAGATCGAACTTGGAAATGTTCTATGTTGTGAGGAAAACATAACATTTTCCATGGTTAAAAGACATGAATTTATTCATTTAAAACTAAGGCATTATGAAGTCAGTTATAAGATCAAAGGTATACGGAGATGATAAAGTAACAAAATGAGAGAGATTTTCAGTTTTCACATGATAAATTGCCTGGAAGAAAATTTCCAATCTGTGGCCAGCATTTTATTTTTATTTGATCTACTAATAGTTCATAAAATATCGATGTTCAGCAGGAATAACTGGGTTCAGATGCTCTGAGTGGAAAACAGCAGAAAGTTCAAACCTGCAGAGGAACATTAACAGGTTGATGACTGGAACAGGTAAATATTCAACCAGACAGAAACATTTGGCTCCATCCACCCTCAAAGCTCCTCCTTCAGTTCAGAGTTCATCCAACGGCTCTACTGCCGAACCAGAACCAGAACCGGTTCTGCTTGGATTCTGCCATTTGATTTATTCCTGAAACTAAACTTTAACCTCGAACTACCAAATTTGAACAGAACCAGTGCCGATAAAAATGCTCGTCTTTTTGACAATATTATTTTTTATAGCATTTTTATCAATTATGACACGTCATCAATGGTCCATCAAAGCACCCGAATCAGTCCTCTTCTGATCTAACTTCCCTTGGCTTCGGTCCAGTTCTTTATTCGCGTTTAAAAACGCCTTAACTGAGACGCACCGCGTCTTTCTCCCACTTGGTTTCCCTCAAAAGTTTCAGTGAAACAAAAATATCAATTTTACCAAATTTTGCCTCGGAACAAAGCGAACCAGACTCAGAGCGGATCTGCAGCGGGCCGAACCCAGCCCGTATTTGGTGCGCTTCGTCTGCCAGGACGCGCTCCGTTGCGCAGTCACCAGTACCGATCAAAATCTATTAGTGGGAAATATGGAACTGCGCACATATACAGAAACTGAACTGCAAACTAATTTTTATTAACCAGTAAATAAAAAAATGCTACATTACCTTAAAATGGAGGGTTTTTTTATGGAGGGAATCATCTGCGTCACATTCTGGTTCAAAGTGAAAGTGAATACAAAAACAGGAATGAGTGGGCGTGGCTTCTGTTGATAAAGTTTATTACGCTTGATTGAAACCGATAGGACAATATTTAGTCAATAATTTATGTGCAGTTAATGTTTCATACCTTCTTCACATATTTAGGTTGCAAATAATACATTTTGCATGAAAATAATTTTTAGTTCTCAGTTTCCAGATGAAGAAATACTGCAAGTTTTTACAAAAGACCATTTTTATATCAGTGGGGAAGCATTAAAAACTTCTCTAAATAGGTTTATTTCACATGCAGTTTAAACAAACAGCAGGCAATTTTAACAAATTCTGGCCATGCTGAACTCAAGAAGTTAAGAGTTTAGAAGTGATGGTTGTAAAACTGATTTTCATAATAAAGTATCTGATGCTCAATATGTTTATCATGTGTAATCAGGATGAATGTTGTTGTAAAGTAGAACAACATGTAAAAAACTGAAGTGAAGCAATATCAACAACCACAGCAGAGGGGATGAGGAACTCTTTGCATCAGTCAGATGAAAACATTTCACTTTAAAACTAAAAAAACCAAAATCAGGATTAAAACCAGCAGAGGAGATTCATGAACAGTTCCCTCTAAATCCAGCAGGACGTTTGAACAGACGCCTCCTTTCTTTTCAGTTACTTGATTTCTGGGTCATTGCATTGGATCATGCAGTTCACATTTAAACCACCAGATGGAGACAAAAAAAACAATAATGAGTCCAGGCAATTATCCATTTGAAACATTGTTTACGTCGAAGCCTTAAACTGAGAGCACCATAGATCGTGATGCTTATCGAGTATCGAGTTTAGTTTCAGGATTAGAGCAGATTTATATGAAGAGATGAAATTACAACAATGGATGGTATTACAATGGATACAAGATTAATTGTACACACTGATGCAAAAATAATACATAAATAAATAGTAGAAACTTCTTAGAGAAAAAAAAAACACACAACAAAAAACACCTTCAATATTATCTGATGGAATAAATGGGAATGAAGCTCAGAGTAAATATCAGTGTCTACACCTACAGTGGCTTTCAAAAGTATTCATACCCCTTGAAATTGTTCCATATTTTGTCACATTACAAGCACAAACACGTTTCAACACTGTGTGGAACCACCTTTTGCTGATTCCACTTGCTAGTCTTTAGGGTTTGTCTCTACCAGCTTTGACTGTCTAATTACTGAAGTATTTTTCCCCATTCTTCCTTTCCAAACAGATCAAGCTAAGGCAGATTAAATGGAGAACATATGTGAACTGCAGTTTTCAGATGTTGCCACAGATTCTCAATTGACTTAAGGTCTGGACTTTGACAGGGCCATTACAACATATGAATATATTTTGTTTTGAACCACTCCATTGTAGCCTGACTCTGTATTCAGGGTGGTTGTCCTGCTGCAAGCTTCACTTCCGCTCCAGTCTTTTCATTCTGTATTTGGCTCTCTCCATCTTCCCTGTCCCGGCTGAAGAGAAGCACCTTCAGAGCATGATGCTGCCACCACCACCATGTTTGACAGTGGGGATGGTGTGTTCAGTGACCTGCAGCGTTAGTTCTCATAGTGTTTTGGCCAAAACGTTTAGTTTGGTTCTGCTCTGACCAACTAACTAATAGTTTTCCCTGTGGACAGATTGGTTTGGTCCAGAGTCAACATGGCCTCTTGGCTGCATCTCTGATCTGCGCTTTCCTTGTTCAGCTGGACGTTTAGCTGGACGGTTTATAATTGGACCAAACTCTTTCCATTTCCAGATGATGGATTGAACAGTGTTCTGTTCAATGCTTGAGGAATCTTTTCATTGACTAAGTCTGCTTTAAACCTCTCCACAGCTTCCTCCCTGACCTCTCTGCCATGTTCCTTGGACTTCCTGTTGCTGTTTTCTCTGAATCTCTGAGGCGTCACAGAGCAGCTGGATTTGAACTGAGATTAGATTAGATCACACACAGCTGGACTCTGTTTAGTCATTTGCAGTCATCAGGAAGCTTCTGGAGGAAATTGGACTCAAAAAAAGAGGACTGAATGCTTTTGCGAACCACATTTTTCAGTTTATTTGTAAAATGTTTTGAATCGTGGATAATTTTCTTTCTACTTCACAATTGGAAACCACTTTGTGTTAAACTTTCACATTAAATTAAAGTGAAATTTATGTTTGTAATGTGACAAAATATGGAAACGTTCAAGGGGTGTGAAAACTTTTGCAAGCCACTATTTATGCATTTCAGTAGCTGCTCCAAATCATCTGCTTGATGTAATATGTAGTGCTATGGAGGATTATTATTACTACACCTCTCATCCAAGATAAACTAATTTAGGGGTTTGTAACAGTTTCTAGAGTATTCTAATTTGTTAGTGTTTTCAAGACACAAGATCTTTATATGTGTAACAAATTCACTGAGGAATTAATGCACAATGTGAATCCAGGGTAGAGAGGTTCAGTGAATTTGGTGTTGAAGGTGTGAAGGTGGATCAGTGAATCAGAGGAGACTCTGAAGAAGGACAGGATGCCAGCAGGACAGTCCACATACACGGCTACTCTGTGAGAGACAGAGGAGGACCAGATGGGAGTCACTTCCTTATTATGCCAAGCAGTGTAACCATCACTATCAGAGCAGCTCAGACTCCAGGACTGGTTGTTAAACCCAAACACACTGTCTTCACTACATCCCTTCCTTCTGATTCCTCTGTAGCTCATTGATATTCGGACATCTCCTCTCCACTCCACCTCCCAGTAACCACGACCACTCAGACGATTTCTGCACAGCAGCTGATTAACATCAAATCTATCTGGATGGTCAGGATATGACTGAAGCTCCTCCACACGTGTCGCCTTCCTGTTGCTGTCAGACAGTTTAAGTAATCCGCTCACTGTGTCTGTGTCAAATGTGAGTTGACAGGAATCTGATGGAGAGAACAAACACAATCCAGCTGCAGATATTGATTATTTATTGACACGTGATGACTCCTGAATGAGTGACGTGACAGTTTGAAGATGGTTGAATGTGAGCTGCTTTATGAATCAACCGATAAAAACACTTACACTTCCTCAGATCTTTCTGTAACCATCGGACACCAACAGGCTCCAAACTGTAAGAAGAAGGGAGGTCAGAACATTATTGTTTGATATAAACTGTTACAAAATGTGGCTGGAGATGATTTATAGAGTAAATATTGTTTCTTATGTGCATATGAGAAAAAGGGAATTACGTTTATCAAGTGTACCAGTGACAACAATTTGATATAATTTTAGAAGAACTAAAGGAAGATTTTTTTAAACCAAACTGTCTTTGTCAAGAGGTGTGTGGAAACGCAGGATGACAAAACCGCCTTATTTGTTAAAGGTGCAGTATGTAACTTTTATAATTAAAAAAAATATCTGTCTCCCTAAACGCCTCCCTGAGCTCCCATTGCTTCTTGAAGAAATGCACCAAAACAACCAATTGGAGCCAGGATGAAGGTTTAAGCCATCAATCAATTTGTGTTCTCACTGCTGAATGTGCTAATGGAAAAACAACTGACTGTTACAAGAAAATGTTTATCTGCAGTAATTAGTGACCATGATAACTTTATTTAGCAGCTCTCATGACTGAGTAGATTGAACTGGTCAATTGTCTGCAGGCTATTGTTTTATTTCTATTGATTCCAGTTATGAGGGATGCAATGGCACATGTTTTTTGTCCCACCAATCCACACAATTACAGCAACTGCCAATTCTTCAGAAATTTTAAAATATTTACTGATTTGTATCCTTGCAAAATGTAAAATGCAGGTTATGCATTGATTTGGCGAAGACGATTAAACTATTGTAATTCCTTTCAATTGAACAGGTGAGCAATCTCTATTCCCAGTCACCAGTTGGGCTGAATTTGTATTTAAGCACGGATATTAGACCACTTTGGTGCTCTCCACACCTGAGAGTATCCAGTCCACAATGTGGATCCTCCAGTCTTTCTGTCAGTAGCTTCACTGCTTTCTCTCCTGGATTGTTGTAGCTGAGGTCCAGCTCTCTCACACAGGAGGGGTTGGACTTCAGAGCTGATACCAGAGAAACACAGCCCTCCTCAGCAATCCGACAGCCTGACAGCCTGCAGACACACAACATGCATGACAGGCACCCAAAACACATCATACATAACACTTTGAAACGTGAAGTCATTGTGTTTATCTTTAATTTCTCCAGGGCTAATCCATCCATCTTCAAAGAAATAAAAACTGTTGCTATGTTGAAATTTATTTTTACATACATTGGACCTCTACCTGTTCACAAATTTGGCTGCCATTTGCAAAGCAGCCAATCCAGAAACAAAATAATTTTTTTTGTTTTATTCTTGGAGCTGACAAGGCTGTACCCCCAAAAAGACATTAGAGATGTTACCATCTGTAGTAGTGCTAAGACAGTTTCCACTGTGGATTTTAATGCTTTCTAATGTATATGTGGTGTTTAAACAATTAAAATGGGCAGCTCTAAGTGTTTTGACAGGTGAATTTCAGGTGATTGCAGCTCCTGTCCCTTCTTCCAACCAGATGGTCAATATATATATACCAGTTTGTCTGATGGTGACCTGAATGTGTGAAGGACACACACGGAAACCTGATTCATGTCATTTGTCACATTATATCCTGAAACCAATGTCCCACATTTACAGGACAAATACACAGTTTTTCAACAGAACACACATGAATGAGACATTATTTGTCACACACAGCAGGTACAAATGGTACACACTTTTGGTAGCTTCACACACATTCAGTGTTAAAGTTGGTTTGTGCCAATTGTCCCATTTCAGACTTATGTGAAATTTTTAACATGTCAATATGGGACATTAGGCACAGCTGACACTGGATTGGTGCATCCCAGCTGTCCAATTCAAATTAATGAAAAACATTTTCAGTGTTGCCACATGACACAGTCGGGTTAAATTTTTTTCAAATGATATATCCAATGGAGCCATCTTCTCACCCCGATTCCAACACACTTGGTTCTGTGTCTTTGTCAGGTTCTTTGGGCCATTTTGTGCCCACAGCTTTTCCTTTTTGCCCATAGTTGCTCATTTGGCCCAATTTTCCGGCCAAATAGGCAACATTCCCTAACCTGTGGTTCACTGTATACCACAATTACTGGTATCCATGATGCTGTTTGTACAAACCTTTCATTTTTGACAACAAGAATCCCTCCACACACATTGGGATGTATACCCTATGCAAATATGTTTGAATCATGTGAAACATGTCAAAATATTCTAAAATAAAGTCACAAACAAATGTAAATAAAAAATCTTCTTACTAAAAATAACAGTTGCCCAATGTAAGTGTGTATCCTAACCTTAATGTTTCCAGTTTACAGTGTGGACTCTTCAGCCCATCAGACAGAAGCTTCACTCCCGAGTCCTGCAGGTCATTGTTGCTGAGGTCAAGCTCTCTGAGGCTGGAGGACTGGGAGCCGAGGACTGAAGCCAAACTCTCACAGCTTTTCTCAGTCAGGTTACAGAAGCTAAGTCTGTAAAAAACAAAAAACAAAACAAAAAAAAAACAAATCAAAGAAAAAAGAAAGCCGGCAAGAAAGAAAGAAATAATCTCTGGTTTAATTGGGTAATATTAAAGTTGCACTTTGCCTGGAAGTAAAGCCAATTCTGATCTCCATCTGAGGTGCAGATAAAGATAGTGGTACTTATCAATTAACTAAACATAATGTAGGTCAATATCACAGCTTGTGGAAAACAATTAGACATTATATAACTGGCCTCCAGTGGGAAAATTTTAAGTTTTCTGAAATTATCTTAACTCTCTGAGTCTCCAACATTACAAGATGGAGGAATGAGTTTCCCCTGGTCCAGAGGTTCCCATTTTTTGTGACTTCAGACCTGATACGGTTTGGAAAATTGATCTCATGTGACAGGCACTCTTTGAAAGATTGAACAATCTAAATGAAGAACCATTACATTTGTTGTCTTATCTTACTTGTCATGAAAAAACTAAGAGAACTACCAGGACCCAGGCCTGGTTGTTCATCTATTAATCCCTAAGGATTAATAGATGAGCATTCGATAACCTTAACAAATATTTAAAAACATATGTTCATAGACACCAAATACACTAACCTGAGAGCTTCCAGTTGAAGGTTCTGACTCTCCAGTTCACACCACAGCAGCTTCACCCCTGAATCCAGCAGGTCATTGTTACTGAGGTCTAACTCTCTTAGACTTGACCAACGATCGCCTATAACTGGTGCCAACATTTTGCAGCTTTGCTCTGTGAGCTCACAACCACTCAGTCTGGAAAGAGAGACAAACAGATTACTTTAGTTGTTTGTCCTTTTTGTTGACAAGATGGTGTATTTGAAATAAAACTTACATAGCTTTTTTGGACACCTTGACCAAAGGAAGAAGCCTGAGAAAAGCCTCCTCTGAAGCAGAATATTTCTTCAAGTCAAACACATCCAGATCTTTCTCTGATGACAATAAGATGAAGACCAGAGCTGACCACTGAGCTGGAGACAGTTTTTCTTTGAAGTGACTTCCTGAACTCAGGGACTGTTGGATCTCCTCCACCAGAGAATGATAATTCAGTTCATTCAGACAGTGGAACAGGTTGATGCTTTTTTCTACAGAGAGCTGCTCACCAATTCTTTTCCTGATGTACTTGGCTGATTCCTGACTGGTTGTACTTTCAGTCGGTGAAATCAGACCTTTTAGGAGAGTGTGATTGGTCTGCAGTGAAAGACCCAGAAGGAAGCGAAGAAACAAATCCAGATGACCATTTGGACTCTGTAAGGCCTTTTTCACAGCATTCTGGTGGAGCTGAGTTAACTTTGGATACTTTAAAACTGTTGGTTTCTTGGATGTTTGACCTTCATTCATCAGATCAATACTAGAGTTGATGAAGGTCAGATGAACATGAAGATCATCCAGAAACGCCTGAACCCTCAGATGGACGAAGCAGAACACCTT
>NW_006800545.1:19262-35471 GCF_000485575.1 Poecilia formosa | reverse complement strand
ATCTGTTTCAGATCCTCCATCATACTTGACCTTCTTCACTTTGGTCTGAACCACCAGGAAGTGGATGTACATCTCAGTCAGGGTTCTTGGGAGTACGGCTCTTTTGTTGGTTTCCAGCAAATCCTCCAGAACTGTAGCAGTGATCCAGCAGAAAACTGGGATGTGACACATGATGTGGAGGCTTCGTGATGTCTTGAGATGGGAGATGATCCTGCTGGCCTGCTCCTTATCGCTAATTCTCTTCTTGAAGTACTCCTCCTTCTGTGGGTCATTGAACCCTCTGACCTCTGTTACCATGCCAACACACTGAGGAGGGATCTGATTGGCTGCTGCAGGTCGTGTGGTTATCCAGAGGAGAGCAGAGGGAAGCAGTTTCCCCCTGATGAGGTTTGTCAGTAGAACATCCACTGAGCTGGACTCTGTAGCATCAGTCAGGATCTCCTTGTTGAAGTCCAGAGGAAGTCGACTCTCATCCAGGCCATCAAAGATGAACAGAACCTGGAACTGTTCAAAGTTACTGATTCCTTTGGTTTCAGTAAAGAAGTGATGAATCAGTTCCACCAAGCTGAACTTTTTCTCTTTCAGCACATTCAGCTCTCTGAAAGTGAATGGAAATATGAACTGGATGTTCTGGTTGGTTTTGTCTTTAGCCCAGTCCAGAGTGAACTTCTGTGTTAAGACTGTTTTCCCAATGCCAGCCACTCCCTTTGTCATCACTGTTCTGGTTGGTTGATCTCTTTCAGATGGGACTTTAAAGATGTTTTCTTGTTTGATTGTTGTTTCTGGTCTGTGTGGTTTCCTGGATGTTGTTTCAATCTGTCTGACCTCATGTTCCTGGTTGACCTCTCCAGTTCCTCCCTCTGTGATGTAGAGCTCTGTGTAGATCTGGTTCAGGAGGGCTGGACTTCCTGCTTTAGCGATTCCTTCAAACACACACTGGAACTTCTTCTTCATTGAGGATTTTAAATTATACATGCACATAACAGAAGACCCTGAATTTTGAAAGAAAATAATGATAAATGTCACATTTGTACTGAAATATTTCTTTATCTGCCAAAGAAAAAACATAAAGAAACCAAAACACTACACACAGAATAGATGCAGGTCAAAGACATAAGCAAATCTAAAAACCTACATAAACATGCGACTGATTGATATGTAAAGTTTAGATTTAAGGTTTAGATGGAAAGTTGAGGGAAGAAACTTTAAATGAACAAAATAAAAAGATCAATGTTAATTTCTACATTCAAATTTTCATTTGGTTCGGTTTATTTACAGCTACAACCAGACTCCATTTTATTAGAGTATTCAATTTTCCCTAAATATTTATTTTGCAAAAGGTAAACACTGGTTTAGGAAAGGTAGCTATTGTTGATTAACATACTGAACTACCAAGGCTAATGAAAAATTAATATTGTTAGTAAAGGTGCTTTGGACCTAAAAGTGATTGTTTGAAACAGCAAAACACTGGCTTCTTTAAGACCTTTTAAGCCAAAATACTAAATTTATATCCACCTCTGCGGTGACTAATCAACAGATAAAGTATTAACTGTCCAGCCAACTGCGAAACTCCAGACTGCTACTGCTGCCAGTTTAGCTGAAAACATTTAGATTAATGGAGAACCTGTGTTGACACCAGATTCAGTGTTGATGTAGCAGTGGTCCCCATTTCTACTACACAGAGACCATTGCATGGCCAATGAGCAAAGACAATCCCAGGAATTCATGAAAATACTTGAGGGAATCTGGCCAGCTAACATCGTCCAGAGGACCCAGCTGTGTGCTCTTAATTCTGACTTAAAATAATAATTAGGACTTAATTAGCACATCCTTCTCAAATGATTATGACATGGTGCAGATTTATGTGTTGTAGAAATCCTCTTACTGCTCTGCAGACGATCAGCCAGCTCCTCCTGCTTCATCCTCCTCAGGAAGTTCAGGGTGATCTTCACTAATGCGTCTTTGTTGTTTCTCCTTTGCTCTTCGTCCTCCAACATCTCCTCATCCTCCGTCTGATTCTCAAAATCTGAGTCATTTGAACTCAGGACCTTCTGTATCATCTTCAGCTCATTCTTCACAAAAGTGATGATGTTTTCCTCCAGCAGCTGGAACAGAATAAAAAGTAAAATATAAATTAGACTGAAGACCAACACCTGGTCCATGTTGGACAAACGGCAGACTGAAGATCCTCTGATCTACCAAGCCTGAAGATGACTGAACATAGCTGATGTACAGACCATAAATATGGAGTCCAGCTGAGTTTGATGCTGCTGGGGAGACGGATCAGTAGGAATTTCTGAGTTTTGCTGGTCCAGTCTGTGGAGGAACCAGGAATAAATGATGGTTATTCCTGGTGGTCATTTAGGGACCAGTCATTTCTGGCCACCAAATGACCACAAAACTCAGAGTAAAATACAGTAAAAGATACATTGAAACATACAACATAATACATACATCATAGCATTTTAACATAACATCCACTATTAGGAATTGCTAGAAACTGAACATGTTTTACAAAACATGACAATATTATATTGTATATATCCTGGAATAAATGCTTCTTTCTTTTTTTACTGACTGAAAATTAATATTTATCATTTGACTCCATCTTTATGGATGTTACATTATGTTACATTACTGACATACTACTATAATCTTAATTGATTATATTCCATGCAGATGAGAGAATAGTGAGATTACAGAATGAAACAGATTGGGAGGACAGATATAGCTCACCTTTCAGCTGATGACTTAAGATCGATGCCAATGTCCATTGAAAAATTGCTCTTTAAAGATACACCACTAGGTTCTGGTTCTGGTTCTAGTGGTTTCCTATGAATGAAGATAGTTAGTTGATGTGTGAGCTGAGCTGTGACATGGAGAAGAGTCCTGGTGTTTCATCTATAAAGGTGTGTAGCTTACATACCAAAAGGTTCCACATTTACAGCAAAATGTGACAAAAAATAGAGGAGATTTACTGCATCTAACTGAGGTTTTCCTATCATTTTCTAAAATATGTTACATTATGTTATGAAGCTAAATGTGGCTCAGTTTCATAATTTGCAGTTAAGCAATAAAAGCTTAAAATCATAAACACATTGGGGTTAAATAACACTGAATGGAGTCAGATTTCAGTGTATTTAAGTGAGTTTGAATGGGACAAATAAACCCAACAGTGTGACCAATGAAGTAACAGGATTTAACAAGAGGAACCAGCAAGGAGTGACTGAGAATGAGTCCTACATTTACTGAGGAGCTTAATTACTGAACAAGGAACCAATGAATGACTGAAAAGGTTCCAGGTTGAGGAGAGAGAGAGAGAGAATGACAATGGGGGCGAGGGAGAGTACACTCACTGAGTAACTAGAAAAATTAATCTAACACTAACAAATAACTAAACAATCCAAAAGTTACAAAACTAGTTACTAAAGGATTGAACTCAAGTAAAACAGAAACAAAAATGATCTAATCAAAGAAAGAGAGTAAGGAACACAGAATAATAATGAAACTAGAATCACAGTTTGAGTCGGTGACTAGCGCATTGCTACTCGTCACTACTGGGGAGTAAGAGATGACCGTACAAGTTAAATATCGTTATTGATACTCAGTACATAAGTATACATTTTAACAGTCCAAGTCCAAAGAGGACACCTGCTGGATGATTTGATGTACTACAGATAATCAGAGATTGTTCCTATATGGTGAAGTTTCACTTCTAGTTTAAAGTTTATAGCAGCAAGGTCTACAAATGTTAATGCAAAATAAAATCTATTCTGTCTTTAAACTAAGCCCAAAATAAGATAACTCCATTTTAGAACAAACCAAGACCAACAAGATCATGGCTGTTTCCAGGAGGCCCAACACTGATGTTTGTAGTATTAACAACCCAACTTTCCTCTTTTTAGAGGAACATATTTTATTTAATTCTTTTGTGAAATAGGCTACAACAGACAAAATAATACATACAACATTTTTTCTATCCAGTATCAAGAATTACATGAAGCTGAAGATGTTTTACAAAAACATCATAATATTTTAGTTCAAATATCCTGAAATAAAATATTTTTGTGTGAAATTAATATTTATCATTTTACTCAGTCATATTACTGACATGTAACTATAATATTAATATATTATATTCAAAGCAGAGAATATTGAGATTGCAGAATGAAACAGATTGAGGGGACAGGTATAGCTCACCTTTCTACTGCTGATTTAAAATCAATACCCTTGTCCATTGAAAATCTGCTCCTATAAGACACACAGCTGGATTCTGGGCCTGGTTGTTTCCTAAGAAAGAAGGTATTTAGTTGATGTGCTGAGATCTGACATTAAAGAAGAGTCCAGGGGTTTCATGTATAAACACGTGTAACTTTCATACCGAGAGGTTGCAAGATTTACTGCTAAATGTTACAAAACTGCATCTAACTGAGGTTTTCCCATGATTTTCTAAAGTTTGTTACATTATTTTCTGATGGTAAATGTGGTTCAGTTTCATCATTTACATAAGAGATTAAAATCATATAAACATCTGGATTAGGTAACAATGAATGGAGTCAGATTCCAGTGTATTTAGTTTTGATGCTCTGTAGTTGCTAAGTAATAAAAAATTGTGCATTACAGCACACTTTCATTTTTGTACTAGCCGAGTTATGTGTGTGGTGCAGATTTTATGTGCAAGCTCAGCGTTTCTACATGAGGCCCCTGGACAGTTAGAGGCGGTGATGTCACCTCTGAACTTTGCTCTGCTCTCCATCCTGATGAGTTTTAGAAGAAGGAACTTTGTCCTTTTTGTCTTCTCTGTCCTCACCCTGGTCCATGCTGCTCTGTGTAGATCAGCTCACTTCTACCTTTAACTGAGCAGGAAACACAGATGTTTTCATGGAGGACACAAAGAAGCCCTAAAGCTGAGTTTTTCAAAGTAAAATCACAGACACCCTCTTATCTGAGCCGTACCAACTGCTCACAAATGCATCACAGAGAATAATAAATTACCTGCAGCACTTGAACACAATCAAACAGAAACAATAGTCATTTATAGATCAGAGATAATAAAATTGTAATATTTTTAACATCTCCTAGAGATATTAAAATTTGATATCTCTAGGAGGAAACTAGGAGATCCTCAGTGTTTCTACAGTAAGTTACATAAACTGACTGTTTGTGTTTCACTTGAATGAGATCCGACCTGCTCAGCAGCTCTTCATTTACTGAGCAGCTCTGAAAACACGGAGGGACTTTCTGCAAATCAACACCTCATGTAACCTGAACACAGCTTCGGGAAATTTCTTTATCTTTATGACAGTTGAGCTCTGGTGAAACCTGAAGATGTCAAACTAGCAAAAATCCCATAAGGAAGAATTTTCAAAAATAAAAAAAAAATATTAAGAAAGAGAAATTAGAAGCAGAAAAAAAAGTCATAAACTGTTATTTAATAATGATGTAAGACTTCATGATGCTGTAAGAATCAGTCCCAACCATCATCTAATTTACAAAAATTAAATCACAGGAGAGTCAATATGAGCTTCTATAGCTGTAAAGAATTCTGCTCTCTTTTGTTTTTAAGGAAATAAACTTGGATTATGAACCTACTTCATGTTTCTGTTTAACCCAAACCAAAAAATAAAAAGAGACCACATTCAAGTTATAGAACCGGTAAAAGCTTTACACATTAGGGTTAGGATTGAGGCTGGAACTATTTTAGGATATTGTTCATTATATTTTGGTCATTGTTCATCCTGTGCAGCGTTGCTAATAAAGTTCTGATGTAAAAAAAAAAAAAGTGACGCAGTTTCTTTGTCATCTCCAACCCTTTAAAAACGCCCTTGAATGTGTGTTTCACTTATCAAACCCCAACCCCCTGAATCCACTAACCAATCAGCTGAGCCCACATGAGTCCGACTATGAATATCCAGAATCAGAACCAAACTTTTCTCCGAGCTCAGAGATTCCGGGTCTGTCTAAAATTACACTGCGCCTGTAGTGGGAGATTTACGGCACAGTTCCAGGTGATGATTCTTTCAACCCTTTCACATCTTCTGCTCTGCAAGAATCAGACTTCAAGAATGTATTGTATGTTTATGCATCATTTATTGTTGCTGTTTTATCAAACCATAACTAATAGAGCAGGTCTTCTTTCCTGAGACAGTGTATATTTACAGAACCCTGTTGGGAAATACAAGATCCACTCCTAGCATGTAATTTACACAAAATAATACTGAAAATGTGGGAAAACTTTAAGGAACTGTAAAAACGTAGTTTCTCATAAAGATACCACTTTAATAACATTCTTAAAATCTGAATAATGACCGCAGCTAACAGAGAAAATGTTTCATTTTCAGCTGAACTAGTGATGATTCAGAATTAAAATAAAGCTGCATAGGTGTACAATTTCGAATACCGTAAAACACAGTGTAGAAACGCAGTAAAGTCTCGGATTATCGTCTAGGCCCGACCGCACTTTCCTCTCTAATATCGCACAGAGCCGTGAAGTTTGTCTGGTTCTGTCTGCTGGTTCGGCTGAAAAGAACCTTCATACAGCAGATTCTACCGAATCAAAGAGGAAAAACAAAATCTTACCTGAACTTTCAGGAGATCTTTATGGGGAGGTTTTTTTCTACGTCATAAACTAAGGAAAGTGAAACTAGTTTTTCAGAGGAAGGAGGCGTTTAGTGGTCAGTATCACCTGGTTTCAAGCGTCGCCTCTAATTTTACTAAATTTAAAGCATCTAATGAATAGTTTCCCTGTTGTTCACAAAGTTTAAGGCAGCCAGTTATGCAACAAGCTGTTAACGTTTAATTTGTGTTGCTGTCAGAGAAATATAACAGATCGTTTTAATTTTTAATGCTTCTTTCAACTTATTGATCAGAATTGTGATACGTTTTAACAACTTTAAACGTGAAGAAAAGAGAATAAATTAGAAAATGTATTTCGTATGTGATGTAAGATTGACTGAATTTGTTAAAGCTAATAATTTAAATCAGAAATAAAAGTGCTACTTATATAAACATCTAACTTCTAACAGGGACCTTCAGATAAATATCATCTGAAATAAACCTCCAATAAGGGAACAATGAATTTCTGCTTTTATTTCCTGTTTTTCTGACGAACCTCCTGGACCAATCAGCAGCAGAGCAGCATTGTTTGTTCTGGAACAAGGAGCGGTTCATCACGTGATTTCGAGGAAACCAAGCTGCCGGTTTTACACGAACTTAATTCCTGCAGTTTGTGTTTTAACCACCAGATGGAGACAAATTGGATCCAATGAGGAGGAGTTCAAGGTTCCTTTAAGTCGTGATTTCACTGGGGGAAGTTTCATCTGAATCCTCATTTTCAGTCTGAGTTTTATGCCTCAGACCAGCTCAGTGTAGATGAGAACCTGTCAGTATTATAATCATGTAATTATAATTTTACATGTTAAGATTAAAATAACGTGGTTCTTTAAGGTCTTGTAATTCATTGTATTTTTCTAAAATATTTCCAGTTCAGTGAAGGTAAGAGTCACTTTATTTCTCATGAAGAGTGCTCATCAGGATTTACATCATGAGTACATATTAAAAAATGCAAAATCCAGAAAAAATACCATCAAAGCTGACAAATATAAATGTTAGTTTAACATAAATTCAGTGAAGCTGGACTCAACATTACTTTTACAACAGTGCTGTATATGCTCTCTTCTCATTGTTCTAGTTTTCTTATGATGGAAAATCTTTAAAACCATTTATGAACTTTAAAACAATATTTAGAGAGAAGCATCAATCTCTGGAAAGGTTGTGGTCACATACTAACATCTCCTGGAGTCATTTCTAATCAAAACTTTTTATAACAAATGCACAAAACAACAACAAAAAAAACTACCACAATAACTGACAATATGAGGATAGGAATAATTGATAATTACATTCTTTCTAAATGTCAGTGTATGTAGCTGCACAGTTTAGTAGTAAGTTTCCCTCATATAATAATTTTTATGATGTTATAGAGGGAACATATCATTAAGCATCAGAGCTAAGATAAGCCAACAACTGGATTATTACTGTATGTAATATATAGTTATATTATCCACAAAGAAGTGCATCATTTAATGAGTGTCAACGCGTCTGAAAGCGTTATTCATGTTTTCCTGTTGCCTCTTTGGGAAATGGAGAAAAAGTTTTTAAATAACATTACAATAAAATCTATATCGAGTTTCTTCATGTTGGTTTTACATGAAAACAGGGATGTTATATAAAGGATCATTGTAATAAAATATAAAAGTTTGTAACAGTTTCTAGAGTTTTTCAGGCATTCAGAGCAGAAAACAGAAAGAACATTAAATGTTTCCCAGAGTTACTGAGGAACCAGTCCAGCATGTAAATCCTGCATAGAGATCTTCAGTGAATGTGTGATTGAAAGTGTGGAGGTGGATCAGGGAGCCAGAGGAGACTTTGTAGAAGGACAGAGTGCCAGCAGGACGGTCGAGATAAACTGCTACTTTGTTAGAGGAGGATGAAGAGGGAGAAGAGAACAAGGGTGAGGAGGAGGGAGAGGAGGGAAAAGAGGAAGGTGTCCCTATCTTATTATGCCAAGCAGAGTAACCATCACAATCAGAGCAGCTCAAACTCCAGGACTGGTTGTTAAATCCAAACATACAATCATCACCACCTCCCCTCCTCCTGATTCCTCTGTAACTCATGGCTATTCGGACATTTCTTTCCCACTCCACCTCCCAGTAACAGCGACCAGTCAGACCAGTAGCACACAGCAGGTGAGGACCATCAAATCTGTCTGGATGGTCAGGATATGACTGAAGCTCCTCCACACGGGTCGCCTTCCTGTTGTCCTCAGACAGTTTGAGTTTTCTGCTCACTGTGTTTGTGTCGATGGTGAGTTGACAGGAATCTGATGGAGAGAACAAACACAATGCAGCTGCAGTTATTGATCATTTATTGACTGGTTGATGATGACCCCTGAATGAGTGATTTGAAAGTCTGAAGATGGTTGAATGTGAGCTGCTTTGTTGTCATGAATCAAATGAAAAACACTCTTACACTTCATCAGACCTTTCTTTAACCATTGGTCTCCTCCAGGCTCCAGGCTGAAAGGAGAAACGGGGATCAGATCATCAACGTCAGCAAATATAGATCTGTAACCTGATAAATGACTGTTCAGAAAGAGTCAAAATCATTTTATGTAAAAGGTTTAGATCATGAAGATAAGCTGTGGCTGCTGAAAGAGTGACATGAAAATCTAAGCTTTGCTTTGGTATGATTAGTAACATCAAAAGAAGATGCAATAACCCCAAAGATTGTTTTTTTGAGTTTAAATTTCAAATTGTTCATTTAGGGTCTTTGAACCTTTGATTTGGAGACGGGAACTGATCAAACCCCTGCTTGTCTCAATGGTGTGTATATAAAAAAAGGGATTAAATTTGTCAGAAACATACTAGGGACTATGATGTCATAAGTTTAGAGCCACCAAAGGAAGCTTTTAAAAATCAAAAAAATCTTTTTTCCAAACAGGTATCCCGTTTTTAGTTTTCTTGTAGTTCATCTGAACTGTCAGCTAGAAGCATCATTGTAAGTGATGGACAACCAGAGATCAATCAGTCAGCATCTTGTCTTGGCTTTAGCTGAAATAGTTAATTTTCAGAAGGTTTCATCATAAATCTAAAACCCAGTGATGGTCTGTTTAATGTAAAGCTGTATATTATTGAGACTTTGTAGGTATTTCATTACTTTATTCAGAGGTTTGATTAGATTTACTTCTGAAAATATTTCCAAACAGACATTTATGTAATGCTGAACATCTGTCACTGTGTTGTTTAGTCAAATTTAGGTTAATGTCTCAATCTACAACTTTATAATATGTTCCCTTATTTAAAGGTGGTTTAAGATAAAAGAAAATAAACCAGTCAGTCGTCTTCCAGCACCTGGTTGGTTGATTTATTTTTGTGTCTTAAATGTGTTAAAGACATTAGAGGAGACCGGCTTCTTAGCAGCCGAGACAAACAACATTGATAAATGTACAGAAAGACGATGTTTTACATTTGGTTGAAAAGATATTTAAGAACTAGAGCTGTATATTATTGTACATTACACTAGATGTAACAAGGCAAGCGCAATACAACAACATTTATATTTTTAGAAAATAAAAAAACAAAGAAAAGGTGATTTACACCCTAACTGAACTCTATATAGTAACTTATGTTGTTGGTCTGTGAAGAATAAACTACCATAAATTCCACATTCCTTCAACTTTAATGGAGCAAACAAATGCCTCGGCTTCCAGTCAGTGGTTAATGACTGGAACATGTTCTAAATTTGGACTGAACCTAGAATACCAATCAAAGGATAATAAAACTACTAGTAATTTATTTGTAGTAAATCTCAACCAAATGCACAAAAGTTTTAGTTTGGACATTAAACCAATCTGGTGCTCTACATACCTGAGATGCTTCAGTCCACAGTGTGGATCCTCCAGTCTTTCTCTCAGTAGCTTCACTGCTTTCTCTCCTGGATTGTTGTAGCTCAAGTCCAGCTCTATCAGGTAGGAGGGGTTGGAGCTCAGAGCTGAAGCCAGAGAATCACAGCCCTCCTCTGTGATCAGACAGCCTGACAGCCTGCAGACACAGAACAACATGCTGGGCATCCAAAAGGCATTATAAGGTGCAACTGTTTGAAGATAAATTAAGTTGTGTTGGACTTCCATCTTATGAGTGGACTAATCAAGCTGCATCTCCCAGCATTGGCAAAAGGATGCCATTGTTTTCTGTTGTCACAAAAACCAAAACATTCCAACACAAAATATAATTTCTGTAAGTGATGTAACCATCATCGAATACAGTTGCCGATGTAAATGATGTATCCTAAAGGTAAGGTAATTTTATTTATATAGCACATTTTCAGCAACAAGACAATACAAAGAACTTTACAGGATTTAAAATGAAATAACAAAACAAAAGAAGAAAAAGCTAATAATGTTGATCCAAAGTAAAACTAGATACTCCTATACAAAGTTGGCAGATGAGTATAAGTAAGTATCCTCTGGTCTAATTCCTTTTCTGATTTGAAAGAATATGAGTCTAAAAAGTAGTTGCTAAGGTAGTTTTTCTGGGTTCCCAGTTCTAATTCCTGTTCTGGGTTGATAAATCAGTGTAAGTAACTAAATATCCTCTGGACTTCTGGGTTGCTACATAAGTATAAGTATTGTCTGGACTTTCTAAGTATGCTCTAAATTTGTAAAAGTAATGAGTACTCCACAGTTTCTAAGTTATAAAAACTAAGTGGTCCTGTTGTGGAACAATTTCTTCTGGATTCTGAGTTTGTTCTAATTCCTTTTCTGGGTTGCAATAATCAGAGTCTCTGCATAATATAAAAAAACTAAAATATTGATTTAAAAAGTGAGTACTATTTAGAATTTTAGTTTCTAAAATATTAGCTACAGAGTGACTAATAAACTAACCTTAGTATCTCCAGTTTACAGTGTGGACTCTTCAGCCCATCAGACAGAAGCTTCACTCCCGAGTCCTGCAGGTCATTGTTGCTGAGGTCAAGCTCTCTGAGGCTGGAGGACTGGGAGCTGAGGACTGAAGCCAAACTCTCACAGCTTTTCTCAGTCAGGTTACAGAAGCCAAGTCTGTGGAAACAATAAAAAAAATTGTCAGAAAGGACATTTTCTGACCTAGAAACATTAATTGTTATATTGTGTTAAATATCCATGACTGGTGGTAGTTACTGTCATGATGTGCGGGCGGATGATGGTGAGGGAGAACACGGGTAGTGTTGAATAAATGATGATTTAATGAAGGATAAGCTCCTACACAGTTCAGGAAGCTGGCAGAGCGGAAGGCTAAAGCTCAGCACCGGTAGCAACAGTTTACAGCATTGAACGAACGAGAGCTACGTCGACTCAGGACTTCACAGTTCGACTGAGACAACTTGACAACAGACAGAGACAACAGGTGGACTTAAATACCCAGGAGGTAATCAGGGGAACTAGACACAGCTGGGATCAATCAAGGGGAAGACAGGAGTGTACAGAGACAATAAACACAAAGAAAACTCAAATTCTAACAGTTACAGTATTTCTCAAGTGACTAAACAAAGTGTTGGCCAGAGTAACAACTTGAGACTGTTATTCTAAGACAATATACAACTAGTCTACACACCAGTCCAGTGATAATACAGATAAAGAGTTTTCTAAAATTCTCTTGACTATCTGAGTTGTCACCATAACAGGGTGGAGGGGGCATTTTCCCATGATCTGAGGGATTCTGTTTGTCATGGATTCTGTGCTTAGTAGGGTTCCCATGGAAAAAACATCTGGGCTAATGCGACTTCGCAATTGGAAAGATTTATGAATCTCAATTTTGAATGACCATATTTGTTGACATGATGAGGACACTAAGAAAGCCACCAGGCCTAGGAGCCCATCAGTTAATCACTGAGGTCAAATCTTTGCTGCAGTCTTAAAAATTAACATTTTAAGAAGTATGTACACAGAGACCCTATACACTAACCTGAGAGCTTCCAGTTGAAGGTTCTGACTCTCCAGTTCAGACCACAACATCTTCACCCCTGAATCCAGCAGTTTGTTGTTGCTGAGGTCTAACTCTCGAAGACTTGACCAATGATCCCCTATAACTGGTGCCAATGCTTCACAGCTTTGCTCTGAGAGGTCACAATCACTCAATCTGAAAAGATAGACATCTTTAGTTGTTTTTCTTTCCTGTTGATGAGACAGTGTTTTTAGAACTCACATAGCTTTTTTGGAGGCTTTGACCACAGGCAGCAGCCTGAAAAGAGCATCCTCTGAAGCAGAGTATTTCTTCAAGTCAAACACATCCAGATCTTTCTCTGACAATAAAATGAAACCCAGAGCTGACCACTGAGCTGGAGACAGTTTTTCTTTTAAGTGACTTCCTGAACTCAGAGACTGTTGGATCTCTTCCACAAGAGAATGATAATTCAGTTCATTCAGACAGTGGAACAGGTTAATGATTTTCTCACCAGAGAGATTCTCACTGATCTTATTCCTGATATACTGGGCTGTTTCCTGACTGGTTGTACTTTCAGTCGGTGAAATCAGACCTTTTAGGAGAGTGTGATTGGTCTGCAGTGAAAGACCCAAAAGGAAGCGAAGAAACAAATCCAGATGACCATTTGGACTCTGTAATGCTTTGTCCACAGCACTCTGGTGTAAATTAGCCAGTGATGATTCTTTATCTTCTGTCAAAGGTTCCTCAAGCAGATTGATACCAGAGTTGATGAAGGTCAGATGAACATGAAGAGCAGCCAGAAACTCCTGAACACTCAGATGGATGAAGCAGAACACCTTGTCCTGGTACAGCCCTCTCTCCTCTCTAAAGATCTGTGTGAACACTCCTGAGTACACTGAGGCTGCTCTGATATCGATGCCACACTCTGTCAGGTCTGATTCATAAAAGACCAGGTTTCTTTTCTGCAGCTGATCAAAAGCCAGTTTTCCCAGAGACTCAATCATCTTCCTGCTCTCTGGACTCCAGAGTGGATCTGTTTCAGATCCTCCATCGTACTTGACCTTCTTCACTTTGGTCTGAACCACCAGGAAGTGGATATACATCTCAGTCAGGGTCTTTGGGAGGACGGCTCTTTTGTTGATTTCCAACAAATCCTCCAAAACATTAGCAGTGATCCAGCAGAAGACGGGGATGTGACACAGGATATAGAGGGTTTTAGATGTCTTGATGTGGGAGATGATCCTGCTGGCCTGTTCTTTATCTCTGAATCTCTTCCTGAAGTACTCCTCCTTCTGGGGGTCATTGAACCCTCTGACCTCTGTCACCATGCCAACACACTGAGGAGGGATCTGATTGGCTGCTGCAGGTCGTGTGGTTATCCAGAGGAGAGCAGAGGGAAGCAGTTTCCCCCTGATGAGGTTTGTCAGCAGAACATCCACTGAGCTGGACTCTGTAGCATCAGTCAGGATCTCCTTGTTGTTGAAGTCCAGAGGAAGTCGACTCTCATCCAGGCCATCAAAGATGAACAGAACCTGGAACTGTTCAAAGTTACTGATTCCTTTGGTTTCAGTAAAGAAGTGATGAATCAGTTCCACCAAGCTGAACTTTTTCTCTTTCAGCACATTCAGCTCTCTGAAGGTGAATGGAAATATGAACTGGATGTTCTGGTTGGTTTTGTCTTCAGCCCAGTCCAGAGTGAACTTCTGTGTTAAGACTGTTTTCCCAATGCCAGCCACTCCCTTTGTCATCACTGTTCTGATTGGTTGATCTCTTCCATGTGGGACTTTAAAGATGTCTTCTTGTCTGATTGTTGTTTCTGGTCTGTGTGGTTTCCTGGATGCTGTTTCAATCTGTCTGACCTCATGTTCCTGGTTGACCTCTCCAGTTCCTCCCTCTGTGATGTAGAGCTCTGTGTAGATCTGGTTCAGGAGGGCTGGACTTCCTGCTTTAGCGATTCCCTCAAACACACACTGGAACTTCTTCTTCAGGGAGGATTTAAGTTGATGCTGAGGAGCTGAGGGAATAAGCTCTGTAATAACACAAAAATATGATGGATTGATGATATGGTGTCTGATATAACAGAAAAACGCTGACAATTTTTAATGAACAATTAATGCCATAAATGTATCTAAAATATGTCGGCCTATTCTATTCCCTGGGCCACCATAGCCAGATGATGAAATGTGGTCAATCAACATCTTCCACAGGATGCAGGTGTGTGCTCCTCTTTCTGATCTAGTTTTCCATCCATCCACTATCCTACATGCTTATCCCATTGGGATGTGGAGAGTGCTGCTGTGGTCAAGAGAGGGGGTCACCCTGGACATGTCGCCAGTCCATCACAGGTTAACACAGAGACAGACAGGACCAACAACCATGCACACACTGAGACTTAAAGAGAATTTATACAGACCAGCTAAACTAACATTCATGTTTTTGGACTGCGGAGAACCCAGAGAGAGCCCATAAATGCACAGAGTGAACATGATACATTTGTTGGAGAAATCCTCTTACTGCTTTGTAGATGATCAGCCAGCTCCTCCTGCTTCATCATCATCAGGAAGTTCAGGGTGATCTTCACTAAAGCCTTTCTGCTGCTCCTCCTCTGCTCTTCATCCTCACCCTTCAACATCTCCTCATCCTCCTTCTGACTCTGTAAGATTTCTGGGTCATCTGAACTCAGGACCTTCTGGATCTTCTTCAGCTCATTCTTCACAAAAATGACAATGTTTTCCTCCAGCAGCTGGAACAGAATAAAAAATAAAAGATAAATCAGACTGGAGATCAACACCAGGTCCATGTTGGACAAATGACAGACTGGAGATCCTCTGGTCTACAAAGACTCAACAGAACCGATGTACGGACCATAAATATGGAGTCCAGTTGTGTTTGATCCTGCTGGACAGACAGACCAGTGGGAACCTCTGAGCTCTGCTGGTCCACTCTGTGGAGGAACCAAACCATCATAAATGACCACAAAACACTGAGGAGTGAAACACATCATCAGCTTCCTCTCCCCAGTTGGTCTGAGGGAACAAAAGTGATCCCAGAATCAAAGAAATCGTCTCTTCCTGCAGTTTTACTGCAACTTTTCCATCCGAACCAGATTTTATTTTTAATCAGCCATTCAGGAGATGAAATTCTTTCCTTCACAAGAATAGATTAACTAAATAATCAGGTTTTATATTATTCTTATATATTTACACTTTACATAACAAATGCAGTTTAAGCATACAGTGCATTAAATTTACATTACTATATTTTGTTTCTTCAATCAGATGAGAGAAATGAGACACACTTCTAATTTATAATGTAGACCTGGCTGACAAATTTAAGTCAAAAAGTTTTTCTAAACAGAAAACTGCTCTAGGAGAAACAACTTATGTACAGAAACCAGAGTGATATTAATTCATTACTTTCTTGCTTTGAGTTCTACAAATGAGAAGAAGAACATCTTTTAACAACCATTTGGTGCATTTGGAGTTTGTCACAAGCTGAAACTCAAACATGTGTGTGATGTTAAACATGTTGAATTGAATCAATTGTTACGGAGTAAAGCTTCTTCTCAAACAAGACGGAGGCTCGTATTTCTTTTACTGAACCTTTCTGTTCAGTATTTATTGAAGAGGAAAAAAACGGCGTCAGCTGATAACGGACAACAGCTGTTCGTTACCAATAGCAATCAAAAGTCAACAAAGCAAGATAGTGACAAAACAGTAACAGATCCTTA
>NW_006800545.1:14183-18048 GCF_000485575.1 Poecilia formosa | reverse complement strand
GAAGGCTAAAGCTCAGCACCGGTAGCAACAGTTTACAGCATTGAACGAACGAGAGCTACGTCAACTCAGGACTTCACAGTTCGACTGAGACAACTGACAACATACGACAGGGCCCGACAGACAGACAACAGGTGGACTTAAATACACAGGAGGTAATCAGGGGAACTATACACAGCTGGGAACAATCAAGGGGAAGACAGGATGGTACAGAGACTCACAAGAAACAGAACCTAGAATAAAAACAAAGAAAACTCAAATCCTAACAGTATCCCTCCTCAAGGGCGGCTACCAGGCGCCCCAAAAAAAAAAAAGAACAGAAAAAAGGTCTATGTCACTTTGACCAGCGGAGGCTCTGCATTCAGGAAGGAGGCGAGGCAACAGAATGTAGATGAGGTAGGTTTATTTGGGAGCTCCAGGTCACAACACCAACACCCTTCACACAGTGAAACAAAGAAGCTGACATTTATACCTGAGGCAAGTTCTAACACTTACACCAGGTTAAGGGGTGATAAAAAAAAAAAACACTACTTACACAAACCTAACAAGCAATAAATGATCCCAACAAATATTTACATGCAAGAAAATTATTAAAACTAAACTAATCTAAGGTCAATCAAAGTAAATGTAACTAAATATAAATCCTCAGAGTATTACCCTTCTTAATGGAAAATGGTATGCTCCAGGAGCTTTTAGCAGGACCTGGAGCATTTGTCTCCCTTTCTGCTCCACATGCTGAGACACACCCAGAAAGGTAAGTACTCAATCAATTAACTCAAATTGAACTAATCTAAATCAGAAACAAACTGACATTTTCCCCCACATTCTCTGAACAGGAAAGATGGCCAGTCTCACTACCCAAAAAGAATGATCACTAAATGTCACAATGTAACTGAAATAAAGAACTGATACACATTTGGACTGTAAATAAACATAATAATCAATATGGGAAGGAACCCCTGGTCTCCATCACAGTCCATAACAACAAAAGACAACCCAATAAGGGCGAGAGGAGGGGTGACGGACGTAGGGCCAGAATCCACAGAAAAAACATGAATAAACCCCACCCAAGGACACTAATCAAAGAAAAAGAAATGGGCAACAGACAAGGAGGACCTTGCCATGAGACAGTCTGGGGGACGACAACGTCGCAGGAGGTGGACCCCCCGGGGAGGAAACGGAGACGAAGGAGAGTGGGTCAAAGGCGACCTCGGGGAAGGCCCTGCAGGCAATGTCGGCACAGGGGGTGGACCCCTTCTGGAGAGTCCAGTGGGTGTTGGCAAAACTGGGAGCAGACCCCAAGAGGTGGGTAAGGTGGGCGTCGTCGAGGCAGCAGGGGGCGAACCCCTCAGGGGAGGAGCTAGGGCCCAGGAGTGCGGCACCAGAGCCGTTGGGGCCTTAGAACGCCGGCAGTGAAATCAGATCGAGAACGGACACAGGGGAATCAGGAACAGACTCTAGGGGCCCAGGAACAGACTCTAGGGACTCTGGGACGGACTTGGAAGCTGGAACCTCCAGAACAGGATCCGGATTGGGAGCTAGGACTCCTGGCACAGGAACGGGTGTGGAGGCTGGAATCTCCGGAAACCAATCCAGGTATTAGAGCTGGGACTCCCGACACAGGAACAGACGGCGGTTGAGGTAAGCGCCGTCTCGGCGCAGGAACAGGCGGAAGGTCAGTGAGGAGCTTCCTTGGCGCTGGAACAGGCGGTGTCTGAGGTGAGCGGAGGTGACGCCCAGAGGCCAGGATCTCCGGCAGCTCAGGGCAACGGCGGCGACAGAACAGTCTCTTTGCCTTATCAAAGTCTGAGGCGAGACCTAATTCTTCCAGCAGCAGCGGAGAAGGCAGGATCTCCACATTGTCAGAGATCCCATTGTGCCAACTCCAACTGCTGCTGGATCCATGCCTCCTGGGCCATAACGCCGTAATTTTCACCAAGATGTCTCTGGTTGGGTCCTTCTGTCATGATGTGCAGGTGGATGATGGTGAGAGAGAACGCAGGTAGACCCAGGTAGTGATGAATAAATGATGATTTAATGAAGGATAAGCTCCTACACAGTTCAGGAAGCTGGCAGAGCGGAAGGCTAAAGCTCAGCACCGGTAGCAACAGTTTACAGCATTGAACGAACGAGAGCTACGTCAACTCAGGACTTCACAGTTCGACTGAGACAACTTGACAACAGACAGAGACAACAGGTGGACTTAAATACACAGGAGGTAATCAGGGGAACTAGACACAGCTGGGATCAATCAAGGGGAAGACAGGACTGTACAGAGACAATAAACACAAAGAAAACTCAAATTCTAACAGTTACAGTATTTCTCAAGTGACTAAACAAAGTGTTGGCCAGAGTAACAACTTGAGACTGTTATTCTAAGACAATATACAACTAGTCTACACACCAGTCCAGTGATAATACAGATAAAGAGTTTTCTAAAATTCTCTTGACTATCTGAGTTGTCACCATAACAGGGTGGAGGGGGCATTTTCCCATGATCTGAGGGATTCTGTTTGTCATGGATTCTGTGCTTAGTAGGGTTCCCATGGAAAAAACATCTGGGCTAATGCGACTTCGCAATTGGAAAGATTTATGAATCTCAATTATGAATGACCATATTTGTTGGCATTATGAGGACACTAAGAAAGCCACCAGGCCTAGGAGCCCATCAGTTAATCGCTGAGGTCAAATCTTTGCTGCAGTCTTAAAAATTAACATTTTAAGAAGTATGTACACAGAGACCCTACACACTAACCTGAGAGCTTCCAGTTGAAGGTTCTGACTCTCCAGTTCAGACCACAACATCTTCACCCCTGAATCCAGCAGTTTATTGTTGCTGAGGTCTAACTCTCGAAGACTTGACCAATGATCCCCTATAACTGGTGCCAATGCTTCACAGCTTCGCTCTGAGAGGTCACAATCACTCAATCTGAAAAGATAGACATCTTTAGTTGTTTTTCTTTCCTGTTGACAAGACAGTGTTTTTAGTACTCACATAGCTTTTTTGGAGGCTTTGACCACAGGCAGCAGCCTGAAAAGAGCATCCTCTGAAGCAGAGTATTTCTTCAAGTCAAATACATCCAGATCTTTCTCTGACAATAAAATGAAACCCAGAGCTGACCACTGAGCTGGAGACAGCTTTTCTTTTAAGTGACGTCCTGAACTCAGAGACTGTTGGATCTCCTCCACTAGAGAACGATCATTCAGTTCATTCAGACAGTGGAACAGGTTAATGATTTTCTCACCAGAGAGATTCTCACTGATCTTATTCCTGATATACTGGGCTGTTTCCTGACTGGTTTTGCTTTCAGACAGTGAAATCAGACCTTTTAGGAGAGTGTGATTGGAATCCAGTGAAAGACCCAGAAGGAAGCGAAGTAACAAATCCAGATGACCATTTGGACTCTGTAATGCTTTGTCCACAGCATTCTGATGTAAATTAGCCAGTGCTGATTCTTTATCTTCTGTCTTAGATTCCTCAAGCAGATTGTCTCCAGAGTTGATGAAGGTCAGATGAACATGAAGAGCAGCCAGAAACTCCTGAACACTCAGGTGGATGAAGCAGAACACCTTGTCCTGGTACAGCCCTCTCTCCTCTCTAAAGATCTGTGTGAACACTCCTGAGTACACTGAGGCTGCTCTGATATCGATGCCACACTCTGTCAGGTCTGATTCATAGAAGATCAGGTTTCCTTTCTGCAGCTGATCAAAAGCCAGTTTTCCCAGAGACTCGGTCATCTTCCTGCCCTCTGGCCTCCAGTTTGGATCTGTTTCAGCTCCTCCATACTTCACCTTCTTCACTTTGGCCTGAACCACCAGGAAGTGGATATACATCTCAGTCAGGGTCTTTGGCAGGCCTCTACTCTTG
>NW_006800545.1:0-13463 GCF_000485575.1 Poecilia formosa | reverse complement strand
GATGTGGAGACTTTTTGATTTCCGGATGAGGGAGATGATCCTGCTGGCCTTCTCTTCATCACCTCTTAATCCCTTCCTGCAGTACTCCTCCTTCTGGGGGTCATTGAACCCTCTGACCTCTGTTACCATGCCAACGCACTCAGCAGGGATCTGATTGGCTGCTGCAGGTCGTGTGGTTATCCAGAGGAGAGCAGAGGGAAGCAGTTTCCCCCTGATGAGGTTTGTCAGCAGAACATCCACTGAGCTGGACTCTGTAGCATCAGTCAGGATCAGATTATCATCAAAGTCCAGAGGAAGTCGACTCTCATCCAGACCGTCAAAGATGAACAGAACCTGGAACTGTTCAAAGTTACTGATTCCTTTGGTTTCAGTAAAGAAGTGATGAATCAGTTCCACCAAGCTGAACTTTTTCTCTTTCAGCACATTCAGCTCTCTGAAAGTGAATGGAAATATGAACTGGATGTTCTGGTTGGTTTTGCCTTCAGCCCAGTCCAGAGTGAATTTCTGTGTTAAGACTGTTTTCCCAATGCCAGCCACTCCCATGGTCATCACTGTTCTGATTGGTTGATCTCTTCCATGTGGGACTTTAAAGATGTCTTCTTGTCTGATTGTTGTTTCTGGTCTGTGTGGTTTCCTGTTTGCAGTTTCAATCTGTCTGACCTCATGTTCATCATTGACCTCTCCAGTCCCTCCCTCTGTGATGTAGAGCTCTGTGTAGATCTGGTTCAGGAGGGCTGGACTTCCTGCTTTAGCGATTCCCTCAAACACACACTGGAACTTCTTCTTCAGGGAGGATTTAAGATTTTGTTGACAAGCAGAAGGAAGCAGCTCTATAGGGACAAAAGATAAGATCATTAATGTTATTTCTACATTTTTAATTTGGTTCATTTTATTTACAGCTAAAACCAGATGTTTTTACATAGAAGTAATTTTTTTTAACCCTAACTGACCTAAAATTGGAAAAAGTTAGTCTTATTTTCTGTCCTATATGCCTAGAAATGGTTTCAGTTGAAATAGTGAAGGTGATTTTGTCAAGTTGTGATATCAGCAAGAGGATTTAGGTTAGATATGGGGAAAAAATAAAATTCTTCTTTTTTTCCTGTTAGACGACTAACAGGGAGAAACCCTCACTTAGACAAATCAGCGTGACCAGCTCTGAGCCAAAACTCACATTCAACTTCAACACCTGCCACACCAAAGAAATAAACAAGCAGTTGGTACCAAAACAATTCCACCGACTCCACTTCCAAGGACAAAGCGACAAAGCAACCAGCTCAAGCTGTAACATTTCATGGGAATCCCACTGAAAAACAGATTCACTGCACTTCAACAGAACCCCGGCGGGAAGCCTTGCCTTCAAACGTCAACAACAGATATGAGGCAAGATCAACACATCAAGTTTCACTGCTAGCACATGGAGACCACTGCAAACCAAACACATTTCCTCTGTTCATAGTATTTAGAGGTTGACGTTCATATTCTGAGGATGTCCACTGAGCCAAGACAATTCCATGAATTTATCACAACTCTATGAGGTCAGCCAACATCTTCCAGAGGACCCAGCTGTGTGCTCTGGATTTTGACTTAAAATAATAATTAGGATTTAATGAGCACATCCTTCTCAGGTGATTATAACATGCTGCAGATTTATGTGTGGTAGAAATCCTCTTACTGCTCTGCAGACGATCAGCCAGCTCCTCCTGCTTCATCCTCCTCAGGAAGTTCAGGGTGATCTTCACTAATGCGTCTTTGTTGTTTCTCCTCTGCTCTTCATCCTCCTTTTCATCAACCTCTTGACTCTCTACTTTTTCTGGGTCATCTGAACTCAGAGCTGTGTGCATCTTTTTCAGCTCATTCTTCACAAAGTTGACGATGTTGTCCTCCAGCAGCTGCAGATGAATAAAAAAAAATAAAGAATATATTAGACTGAAGACAACAACCAGGTCCATGTAGGCAGACTGAACACCCTGTTGATCTTCTAAGACTGAACGGAGTTGATGTACAGACCATAAATATGGAGTCCAGCTCTGTTTGGAGCTGCTGGACAGACGGACCAGTGGGAACCTCTGAGCTCTGCTGGTCCACTCTGTGGAGGAACCAGGAATAACCATCATAAATGACCAGAAACTCTTTGGGTGAAATACAGTAAACATATATTATTTTTCTTTATTGTTTTTATAAAATATATTAAAAAGTACAAAATAATACTTAAATGATGAAATTTCTTCTATCCAGTATCAGTAATTACGTACATAAAGTTGAAGACGTTTTACAAAACATTTGCATATTAAATTTTATATATCCTGAAATAAAAGGTTTTTACATTAAATTAATATGTATTATTTGATGCCATCTTTGTTTCATGTATCACATCACTGGCATACAACTATAATCTTAATGTATTATAATCAAATCAAAGAATATTGAGATTACAGAATGAAATATATTGGGGGGACAGGTATAGCTCACCTTTTTGCTGATGACTTAAGATCGATGCCAATGTCCATTGAAGCATCACTTTTAAAAGACACACAGCTGGGTTCTGGTCTTGGTTCTGGTGGTTTCCTATGAACAGTTAGTTGATGTGTGAGCTGTGCTCTGACATGGAGAAGAGTCCAGGGGCTTCATAAATAAACATGCAGCTTTCATACTGAAGGTTTGCACATTTACAAGAAAATGTGACAAAATTAAAGGAAATTTGCTGCATCTAACTGAGGTTTTCCATTGTTTTCTAACGTGTGTTACATTATTTTATGAGGCTAAATGTGGTTCAGTTTCATCATTTATGTTTAAGCAATGAAAGATTCAAATCATAAAATCATTGGGGTTAAATAACACTGAATGGAATTTTGTTGCTTCATGGCTTATTGTTTATTGTTGCCACATTTTCAAAGCAGAAACACCTTCACACATTTGAACTTACTCAGTTGTGCCAATCCAGTTACTTTACTGAATATTTTAAAATCAATTACTTATTTTTTAATAATAACAGTTACTTAAAAAACAACGCACAACCTGAATATGCTACAAACAATATAAAATTTAGCTTAATTCTTTCTGCATATTACATAGAAATGTAATCAAATGAAACTGTCTCTTTAAAAGTTTTGTTTCGCTCTTTTACCTTCACTAACATTACGTCACCAGAAATCTAATGAAAAGCAAGAGTCTCTGATCATCATGATGAGGCTGTGTTGATTTAGGACCCAAATGCAGCAAGGCGGAGACGCTGAATAGATTTGACGATTTAATAAAAATGAAGAGCAAAAATAACAGGGAGAATAGGGAGCCAGAGGAGAACAAAAAGGCCCAGCAAGGATCTTTGTAGGATTAACAACCCAACTTTCCTCTCATTAGAGAAACATTTTTTTATTTTTCTTGAATCTTTTCTAAAACCCATTAAAACTCTTTCGAGTATCAGGAACTACATGAAGCTGAGGATGTTTTATAAACCATCACAATATTACATTTTATATATCCTGTTAAAAATGCTTTTTGATGACTTTGGAAATTAATATTTATCATTTAACTCCATCTTTGTTTCATTCAGCTCTGGAAAAATTGAAGACACCACTGTACTGAGCCCCATTGAAAACCTCATGGTTATTCCACAGGAAGAGTTAATTTATGAACTCTTCCTGTGTTCAAACATCAGTATTATTGTTTCTAAATGAAAATGAACTTTTCTTTGTATGAAAACGCTGCTTGTTTTTGACCATTTCTCATTTTCTGCAAATAAATACTAAATTTTCATTTGGAATTTCAGAGACATGTTGTCAGTAGTTTATAGAATAAAATAATGTTCATTTTACTCAACCATATACCTATAAAAAGTTACATCAGAGAAACTGATCATTTTTAGTGGTCTGTTATTCTTTTTTCCAGAGCTGTACGTCCCATTACTGACATACCACTATAATTTTAATGTATTATATTCCAATCAAATCAGAGAATAGTGATATTACAGAATGAAACAGATTGGGGGGAACAGGTATAGCTCACCTTTTTGCTGATGACTTAAGATCGATGCCCATGTCCATTGAAGCATCACTTTTAAAAGACACACAGCTGGGTTCTGGTTCTGGTCGTTTCCTATGAACAAAGATTTTTAGTTGATGTGTGAGCTGAGCTCTAAGAGAAGAGTCCAGGGACCCAGAGGAGAACAAAAAGGCCCAACAAGGATCTTTGTAGGATTAACAACCCAACTTTCCTCTCAATTGAGAAACATATTTTATTTTTCTTTAATCTTTTCTAAAATATGTTAAAGCATACAACATAATGCATGTATCATATCATTTTTCCTTTTAGTATCAAGAATTACATAAAGCTGAAGATGTTTTACAAAAAACATCACAATATTATATTTTACATTATCCTGAAATAAAAGTTTTTTTCTTGTTTTACAGACTGTAAATTAATATTTATCATTTGAGTCCATGTTTGTTTTATATGTCATATTACTGATATGCAACTATAATCTTAATTCATTATAGTCAAATCAGAGAATATTGAGATTACAGAATGAAATATATTGGGGGGACAGGTATAGCTCACCATTTTGCTGATGACTTAAGATCGATGCCCATGTCCATTGAAGCATCACTTTTAAAAGACACACAGCTGGGTTCTGGTTCTGGTTCTGGTTCTGGTCGTTTCCTATGATTAAAGTTAGTTAGTTGATGTGTGAGCTGAGCTCTGACATGGAGAAGAGTCCAGGGGCTTCATATATAAACATGCAGCTTTCATACCGAGAGTTTGCACATATAAAGAAAAAAGGGGACAAAAATAGAGGAAATTTACTGCATCTAACTGAGGTTTTCCCATTATTTTCTAAAGTTTGTTACATTATTTTATGACAGTAAATGTGGTTCAGTTTCATCATTTACATAAGATATTAAAATCATATAAACATCTGGATTAAGTAACAATGAATGGAGTCAGATTCCAGTGTATTTAGTTTTGATGCTCTGTAGTTGCTAAGTAATAAAAAATTGTGCATTACAGCACACTTTCATTTTTGTACTAGCCGAGTTATGTGTGTGGTGCAGATTTTATGTGCAAGCTCAGCGTTTCTACATGAGGCCCCTGGACAGTTAGAGGCAGTGATGTCACCTCTGAACTTTGCTCTGCTCTCCATCCTGATGAGTTTTAGAAGGAGCAACTTTGTCCTTTTTGTCTTCTCTGTCCTCACCCTGGTCCATGCTGCTCTGTGTAGATCAGCTCACTTCTACCTTCAACTGAGCAGGAAACACAGATGCTTTTCATGGAGGACACAAAGAAGCCTGTTTCCACTATGCTACTAAACCCAAAACAAAAAACACATTCAGATTACAAATCCGGACCTACTTTCAATTTGCTCTTCCTGCTGAAATAACTTTCTGTTTTGAAAACAATCCTCACAAAACATAAGCATAATCTTTATTATTCTGGTTTCTGTTAAGTTAATGCACCATTTCATGCTACTCATGTAACAGCTATCTGGGTAACACTTTATTTGAAGGGATGTGCATAAGACTGACATGACACTGTCATAAACATGACATAACACCTGTTATGAACATGAAGGAGTCTTTATGACAGTTATTGTGAAGTGTGATTCGGTAAATAATGACACTTTTAATGCAAAGTTGCTCTAAAAGTTGCATTAAAAGTCCATTAAAAGTGCCAACTTTGCATTAAATTATCATTATTTACAAAATCATGCAAAGTTGGCACTTTTAATGGACTTTTAATGCAACTTTTAGAGCAACTTTGCATTAAAAGTGTCATTATTTACCAAATGACACTTCATGACAACTGATATAAACATTCATAAAGACTTTTTTATGTTCATGACAGGAGTTATGTCAGTCTTATTCACACCCTTTCAAATAAAGTGTTACCGCTATTGGTTTGGTAATTCTTTAATGTAGCTTCTTATTGCAGTGAAATATGGAGATAAATAAGGTGACAACTGAATGTTCATTTTAAGACAGAAAAAATACATGTTTATTTTTTAACAAAATCAAAAAGCTTTACAGTGATCTATTTATCAAGCTTGGGTTAATGCTGGAACTAATTTATTAATCCCTTTCGTGTGTTGTATAGCTCACTGAAAAAAATAAATAAATAGAACATAAATAAATATTGTATTTTAAAGAAATAATTAAGTAAAACGTATACCTGTTTGTTGATTTTTTTTTCAACATAACAGTAATAAGAACTTCGTCCAAATGTCTTTAGGATTTTGTAATAAATTTATCCCGAAATTTAAAAAAAAGAAACACTGACACTGAGTTTCTTTATTTCTAAACCTTTAAAAACGCCCTTAAATCTGTCTTGAAATGACCAGATCCCAACCAACAAAACCCACGGAAAAATTAGCTGCGTCCACTGAAATTCAGCTGTGATCATCTGAATCAGAACCAAAGTTTTGTCCCAGTTCAGATAATAAACTCAGTGCGCCTCTAAGCCGACATTTACGGTAGACAGAAACGGCGGGTCAGGCGATCACAACTAAAGGCAATTCATCTCTTTAACATATTTTTGTAGTGCAATTTAACTTCTAAAACCACTTCCTACATCTAATATTAATACAAAATTATTAAATATTGAAATCAGTTTTAAATGCTGAACAGGCGGGGGAAACCAACGAAGCTGCAACGTGTAGCCGTGTTTCTCATGAAGATACCACTTCAACAGCATTATATTAAAATTCTGAATAATCACTGCAGCATAAGGATAAAATATTTTTGTTTAAAGTTTTCTGATTAAGGGAAGCTAATAACGATTCAGAATTCAAATAAAGCTGCATAAATGTAGAATAAAGTACTTTAACGCAGCATGAGCTACACACACCCACATACAAAGAGTACGGGAGCAATAACATCGCGCGGGCCCTGCTGCGGGTTTCTCTCTATACCCCAAGCAGAGCCATGACGTTTAGCTGGTTCTGTCTGCTGGTTCCGCTGAAAACAACCTTCCTACACCTGATTCTACCGAGTCAAAGAGGAAAAAAACGATGCCTTACCTGAACTTTCAGAAGATCTTTATAGAGCTTTCTTTCTGCGTCACATTCCAGTGAAAGTGAAAGTAGTTTTTTTTTTCAGAGGAAGAGGGCGTTCACTGATCAGTATCTGCAGCTTTAAATAAATTACATCTAATCAGAAGAGGATAGAGTGGTACTGCTTCAACATACTTTGACCCAAGTAAATGTAAAAAGTAGTTTTCAAAAAAAATGACTCAAGTAAAAGCAAAAATGTAAGAAAGTCTACTCAAGTTCTGAGTAACTGATCAGAACATCAATTATTTAATATTTAAAAACTACGTCATCAGACTGACTAAAACATAAAGATATGTGGAAATGTCGGAATTTTTTAACACCAAAATGAAAGTGATCTAAATAATGTAAACACAAAATCAAGAGAAAGAAAAAATCTGTTTATTTCAATGTGAACTTGTATGAAACTTTAATAAAAGCTGCAGGTGTCTGGTGAATTTTTGTTCTTCACATCAGAGAATCCAGAAATGTTGAGTCGGAAAACTTTATAAGAATATTACTCAAGTAAAAGTAAAAAAAAAAAAAAAAAAAAAAAAAAAAACAGCATAGTAAAAATACTCACAAAATTACATTTATTTCCAAAAAGATACTTAAGTAAATGTAACTGAGTACTTTCCAACTCTGCCTCTAATAAATAATTTCACTGCTGTTCACAAAGTTTAAGGCATTCAGTCATGCAATAACTAGTTATTAATAACATTTATTTAAATTGTTTTGTTGTCAGAACCAACATTATTTTAATTTTTAAAATTTCTTTCAAGTCATTGATCAGAACTGTGGTATGTGTTCACAACTTTAAACATGAAGAAAAGAGAAAATTAATGTAAATTAATCTTATGATGGAAAATTGACTGGATTAGTTAAAACTAATAATTTAAGTCGGAAATAAAAATGCAAATTAGATGTTAGGAACATCTAATTTGTTGCAGAAAGGTGTTTATAGAGATTTTTTCAGATAAATATCTGAAACTACATCTCTATTATGAAAACAATTAACTTCTGCTTTTATTTGTTGTTTTTCTGAACCATAATTCCATTAACACCAGTGAAACCAGTATTGTGTTTATTCTGGGACAGAGGATTGGTTTACCACTGGTCACTCGGTTTCGGGAAAACGGACTGATAAGAGAAGAAAAAAGAAAAAAAAACACAACTGGCCGGTTTTAGATAAACTGAACTCCTGCAGTTTGTGTTTTACCCACCAGATGGAGACAAATTAGATCCAATGAGGAGGAGTTCACTGTTCCTTTAAAACGGTGGTCCCCAAACTACGGCCCGCGGGCCTGATCCGGCCCGCCTCCACGTCTCCACATCCGGCCCCCATAGAGCAGGGGTCCCCAAACTTTTTCCTGTGAGGGCCACACAACTTTTCCCTTCTCTGGTGGGGGCCGGAGTCAGTAAAGTGTGACATTTGCAGGAGTGCCTAAATGTAAAAATTTATTGTTTTCCAGAAAGCACAATCAAATAACCCTCTCTGAATTCTTCACAGAAAAAATCCAGGAAATAAATAATAACAGTATTTATTAAATAAATACCATCTTTCATCTTTTCCAGACTATGAGCCGCACCAGACAATAAGTTGCAACCCCAAGTTTTTTTTTTTTTTTATCCCAGAAAACAAAACATTTTTTTATTTTTTTTTTTTTTTTTTTTTTTTTTTTACAAAAAATAAGCCTCAGATATCTCTGCAACTCCAGGTTTTCCACAGCGATGCAGCAGCAGCGGGCGGACACCCAAAATTTGAGTCATAACAGGTTAGTTGAATATCATTTATTACGGCTGAAAAAGAAAAAGTTGCCAAGTTTAGATTTAACTGAACTGATTACGGTAGTTTCCGAACGGTAACTGTAACAGTAAAAGTGCTGATCCTTCGTGTTGCTACTAGCATGTGCTAAATGAAAATAGGCGCTTTCTTCTGCTTCTTCTTTAAATTTCAACAGCAGCTTGCATCCATTATTGTTGCACTACTGCTATCTACTGGATCCTAATATCTATACCTCAAATTCTCATAATGATCCCAGAATTATTTAAAAAAACAAAAAATCTTCTTTTCCCCCCTCAATGCTATTGAACTGATCAACAACATTCTCAAATTTCAATTCCCTATTAAAACCTAATTCCATTTTAATGGGCACTTTCTTCTTTTATTTCCAATTTTGACTTCCAATGATTCACTTCCTGCTAAAGAGCCCCCTGGTGGCTGAAGAAAAATCCACATATAAGCCGCAAGGTTCAAAGCTTAGGATAAAAGCAGCGGCTTATAGTCCGGAAAATACGGTATATAAAAAAAAATCTAAATGCTCTCTGGAATTGTTCAGGTGGCCGGACCAAATGTGGAGGCGGGCTGGATCCGGCCCACGGGTCATAGTTTGGGGACCACTGCCATAGAGGGTTATTTGATTGTGCTTTCTGGAAAACAATAAATTTTTGCATTTAGACACTCCTGCAAACGTCACACTTTTTTTTTGTTACAAACTGGCTTCGGCCCCCCAGCAGAGAAGGGAAAAGTTATGTGGCCCCCACAGGAAAAAGTTTGGGTACCCCTGCTTTCAAAGGTCATGACTTCATAAGGGATAGTTTCACCTGAATCCTCATTTTCAGTGTGAGTTTTATGTCTCAGACTGGCTCATTTTAGATAATCTGTTATTATTAAAATCATGTAATTAACATGTTAAGATTAAAATAACGAGGTTCTTTAAAGTATTATACTTCAGTGTATTTTTCTAAAATATTTCCAATTCAGTGAGGGTAAGAGTTACTTTATTTCAACATGAGTGCACATTAAAAATATTCTCTCAAACACATCCTTTTCAACAAATATATATATTTTCAACAATATCTATATTTTACTTAAACGAGTTTTCAGAGATGTACAAGCCTTGAAAATGTTTTTACTCCTGGGTCTGAAGCACATCCAGCTTTTTGGTGCCCTAAGAACAAGAGCTTTGTGTTAAACTCCTTAGTCTGCAGAATTGTTTTACATCAAGTTAAATATTATTTTAGATGAACGGCACTGTTGTTCAAAGTAAATAATTGATGAAGAAGAACAAATGAAACAGGCTAAACACAAGATAATTTCTCATGTTTTCTTTATCATTTTCACTTAATCATAGTTTAGTGTTGCTTCAGCAGTGAATAGTTGCATGTAAAATGATGCTTTTTGACCACAACAGTAAAATAATCCAGTTTTTCTCCATCTCAATCAAACAGCACTGAGTATGATGAGAGGCTGGAGGGAAAGAGAGCAAGTGATGTGTGAGCATCAATTTATTGTTTCTTTTTTGCCCTGACGCTTCAGGCCTTTCTGGCAAACTTCAAACTGTGGCAAAATGAAACATAGTTACATGAGTTACACCATAAATAAATGTTAAAACATGCAAAATTCAGAATAAACAAAGCTGACAAATACAAATGTTATTTTCCCACAAATTCAGTGAAAATGCATCCAACAGTATTTAGAGTAGTGCTACTTATGTTCTTTTCTAACTGTTCTTCTGGTTTTCTTAAATCCTTTCTGCAGTGAAAACAATATTTGGAGAGAAGCATCAATCTCTGGAAAGGTTGTGGTCACACACTAACATCTCCTGGAGTCATTTCTAATCAAAGCTTTTCACAACAAACAAATGCACAAACCAATAAACCAAAAAAAAAAAAAGAACTACCACACAACATCACAATACCCTACAATATCAGGATAAGAATCATTGATAATAATTGGTACATTCTTTCTAAATGTCAGTGTATGTAGCTGCGCAGTTTAGTAGTAAGTTTCCTTCATATAATAATTTTTTATGATGTTATAGGGAACATATCATTAAGCATCAGAGCTAAGATAAGCCAACAACTGGATTATTACTGTATGTAATATATAGTTATATTATCCACAAAGAAGTGCATCAGTTAATGAGCGTCAAGGCGTCTGAAAGCATTATTCATGTTTTCCTGTTGCCTCTTTGGGAAATGGAGAAAAAGAAAATTAAACAACATTACAATAAAATCTATATTGAGTTTCTTCATGTTGGTTTTACATGAAAACAGGGATGTTATATAAAGGATCACTGTAATAAAATATAAAAGTTTGTAACAGTTTCTAGAGTTTTTCAGGCATTCAGAGCAGAAAGAACATTAAATGTTTCCCAGAGTTACTGAGGAATCAGTCCAGCATGTAAATCCTGCATAGAGAGCTTCAGTGAATGTGTGATTGAAAGTGTGGAGGTGGATCAGGGAGCCAGAGGAGACTTTGTAGAAGGACAGAGTGCCAGCAGGACGGTCGAGATAAACTGCTACTTTGTTAGAGGAGGATGAAGAGGGAGAAGAGAACAAGGGAGAGGAGGAGGGAGAGGAGGGAAAAGAGGAAGGTGTCCCTATCTTATTATGCCAAGCAGAGTAACCATCACAATCAGAGCAGCTCAAACTCCAGGACTGGTTGTTAAATCCAAACATACAATCATCACCACCTCCCCTCCTCCTGATTCCTCTGTAACTCATGGCTATTCGGACATTTCTTTCCCACTCCACCTCCCAGTAACAGCGACCAGTCAGACCAGTAGCACACAGCAGGTGAGGACCATCAAATCTGTCTGGATGGTCAGGATATGACTGAAGCTCCTCCACACGGGTCGCCTTCCTGTTGTCCTCAGACAGTTTGAGTTTTCTGCTCACTGTGTTTGTGTCGATGGTGAGTTGACAGGAATCTGATGGAGAGAACAAACACAATGCAGCTGCAGTTATTGATCATTTATTGACTGGTTGATGATGACCCCTGAATGAGTGATTTGAAAGTCTGAAGATGGTTGAATGTGAGCTGCTTTGTTGTCATGAATCAAATGAAAAACACTCTTACACTTCATCAGACCTTTCTTTAACCATTGGTCTCCTCCAGGCTCCAGGCTGAAAGGAGAAACGGGGATCAGATCATCAACGTCAGCAAATATAGATCTGTAACCTGATACATGACTTTGTTCAGAAAGAGTCAAAATCATTTTATGTAAAAGGTTTAGATCATGGAGATAAGTTGTGACTGTTGAGAGAATTACGTGAAAATCTAAGCTTTACTTTGGTATGATTAGTAACATCAAAAGAAGATGCAATAACCCCAAAGATTGTTTTTTTTAGTTTAAATTTCAAATTGTTCATTTAGGGTCTTTGAACCTTTGATTTGGAGACGGGAACTGATCAAACCCCTGCTTGTCTAATGGTGTGCATATAAAAAAAGGGATTAAATTTGTCAGAAACATACTAGGGACTGTGATGTCATAAGTTTAGAGCCACCAAAGGAAGCTTTTAAAAATAAAAAAAATCTTTTTTCCAAACAGGTATCCCGTTTTTAGTTTTCTTGTAGTTCATCTGAACTGTCAGCTAGAAGCATCATAGTAAGTGATGGACAACCAGAGATCAATCAGTCAGCATCTTGTCTTTGCTTTAGCTGAAATAGTTAATTTTCAGAAGGTTTCATCATAAATCTAAAAACCAGTGATGGTCTGTTTAATGTAAAGCTGTATATTATTGAGACTTTGTAGGTCTTTCATTACTTTATTCAGAGGTTTGATTAGATTTACTTCTGAAAATATTTCCAAACAGACATTTATGTAATGCTGAACATCTGTCACTGTGTTGTTTAGTCAAATGTAGGTTAATGTCTCAATCTACAACTTTATAATATCTTCCCTTATTTAAAGGTGGTTTAAGATAAAAGAAAATAAACCAGTCAGTCGTCTTCCAGCACCTGGTTGGTTGATTTATTTTTGTGTCTTAAATGTGGTAAAGACATTAGAGGAGACCGGCTTCTTAGCAGCTGAGACAAACATTGATAAATGTACAGAAAGACAATGTTTTACATTTGGTTGAAAAGATATTTAAGAACTAGAGCTGTATATTATTGTGCATTACACTAGATGTAACGAGGCTAGTTAGGGTTGCCACCTTTCAGAAATCAAAATAAGGGACACCCACCACAGCACATGTCTCCCGACTCTCACGGGGTGGAATGTCCGCTGCAGTGATACACATTATTTTATGGCGGTGTTTTTGTCTTTAAAAAGACCGTTCTATGTTCATGCATAGAACGGTTGTTCTATGCATGAACAACCGTTCATGAATAGAGGTTGGTTAGAGTACCCCAAAACTACTCCAATCACAGTAGTATACTTTAAATATGTTTAATTAAGCAAGTGTAAAAAGTATTTGGTAAACCACTGAGTAACTGATCATAACACCTGATTTAATATTCAAAATGTGTCCTCAGACAGCCAAAGTATAAAAGTTATGTGAACATTCTGGTATTTTATAGACTATTACTAAAATATTTATATAAATAAGGAGTTAGATTTAGAGGCTGGTTCTAGACCAAATTTACCACAGGGGCCAGGGTAGTCAGTGTTTTTCCATGGCAACACTTGAAAAAGAATGAAACAAAAAAAAAAAA
>NW_006800544.1:183033-210585 GCF_000485575.1 Poecilia formosa | reverse complement strand
CCCCTCCACGCCTCCCTCAGGTGATGTGGACATCTACTGTGTGTCTGAGTGTACAACGGATGACACATAAGAAGTGTCAACAACTTCTTATGTTGACACTATCAATATAGCCACCATGGCAGTTGTGATGAATGCAAATTACAAACAAAGGTTAGGAAAGGACACGTAGAACACAAGTGAATATCATTGAAAAGTTTGTTTTATTCATTGCAAACAGAGTAATCCATTTAAATTGTTTATTCTTGGGTAATTTTGATTGTTATGGCGTAGAGCTACTGAAAGCCAAAAGCCAGCTTTTCATAACTTCAAATATTGCACCAGTCCAACCATTTTATTGAGATAATTTTTGTTCACTGGGCCACTTAGGATCTTCTCTGGACACCTTAAAAGTTGGGACAACTGACTTACAGACTTTAGACAGCTTAACAATATGTTTACTGGCCAATTAAGTACAGTTGTCACTGACACTGACAGCTGTCTAAAGTCTGTAAGCCAGTATAGCAGGAACTGGTTCATTTGGCAGTGTGAGCAGAAGTCACGTCCTGCAGGAATATGAAATTAGTATCTCTATAAACCTTGTTTATAGAGATACTAAAGTCAATTTCTTGACTTTAGACTGCAAGTCATTTGAAAAAAGAATATTGCACCACTGAGCATCAATCTAGTTCTTTTTCTCATTGCCTCAGGCAATATTCTTTTGTCATTACCTCTGATTTGACAGTGAAGTAAAATCTGAATATGGCAGAGTTATCCCAGAGTGGGTTATGCTTCACAATCCTTTGCAACTTTTCCTACCACAGTTTTTCTTTCTACTCAACTTTCCACCAAAACACACTGAACAACCAGCTTCTTTAGCAATGATCTCTTATGGCTTACCCTTCTCATGAAAGTGTCAGTGACTGACTATCATTTAACTGTCCAGTCAGAAGTCTTTCCAAAGATTGTGTAGTTCTAAAAATTTGTAAAAACCATTTTTTGGTGATCTAATGTTAAAATTTTAAGAGAAACTACATTTGCAGCTCCAATTATCAAATTACCAATGATTTCCACTTAAATTTACCAATTTGTGTTCCTAAGTAGGAGTATGAATATAGATTCACACAAAAACATCAGAAAGGAGTTGACTGAAGGGAAAGCAGATTCTGGGGTTGTGGCAAAGCTTGCAGAAAGTGGACATGTCAATATGCCATGAGTCAGAGAGCGTCTACCTTCCTCCTAAGCCTCCAAACCGTACGTAAGCTGAATAATTATTGAGTTAATATATGGAAAGCAATTAATGCATATAAACATATATTTTTAGTAAATGTTTAGCTTTGCAAGATGGCAAAGTGTTATGAATGCAATACAATGTAAGCTATTGAGTGGGTAAAAAGTAAGGCTTTAGAGTCAGGGTTTTGTCTAATAAATGTCTAATTAGCCATTTATGAGCCTATTCAGTATCAAATACTAGTACAAAATACCTAATGACTGCCTGGGGCCTACAGTCACAGGAGAAAGCAAAAAGATTTATCCAAAGAAGTTTCTCAATGACTTTAGCGACTGAAAAATTACTCAAATTGTTGTAATTTGACTCGCTGATGAATCAGGGTCTGTGCAGGGGAATAGCTCTATCAGATCCAACCAAGAGGCTTAACCAGCTCACCAGTGTTAAACGGTGTGTAAAAGATGATTTGACAATAAAAGACTGAATATGTTTAAACCCTCTGAGGTGGATTTCAATGTGCCATAAAGATAAAAAGCATAAATTTGAAGAATAATCAGCAGCATGAGGAAATGGAGAGAGGTGATACCAGTGAATCACAACACTAACTGAAAAGCTTGGACTGAGTGCAAAAGATGAGATGGAGGAGAAATTTACATCTTCACATCCCACTCCGGTTTGAGTCACAGCGGCAACAACCTGCAACACGGCGACAGTCTGAATAGATTTTCATATAAATTAAGGTGGAAAAATGCAATAAGGAATTCCTAATAGGATCTGAATTCCCCTTGAGTCTGAGTCATGTTAGATTTTTTTTCGGCCTGCCTGATTTCTCCAGCATCTTTCCTTTTTTGCTGCTTACTGCAATACCTAACAGAAAACCACTGTGTGAAATTCTGCTGCATGGAAATTGGATTTCAGAGATTCATCCATAGATCCAAGTTTCTTACAACGCAATGTAAGAAATGCAACCTGTTATACTCCACTTCCGTTCTACAAACAGCATTTATAGGATCACGAGAAAGCTCAGTGCTCAAACTATCAATTGAAATAGGCAGTTCCACTAACGCAAGGTCCTTCAAATGAAACTGAAGCTTGTGGTGATGGGTTGGGGGGCAGTTTGATATCCATTCAAGGGAAGCAGGAACAAAACTCATGTTGATTTGATTAAACCTAAAGCAATAATGTACAGCTCCACTTTGACCTGAACCTGCAGGTCGGTAAGCCTTTGCTAGCACCGTTTATCCCTGTTTGGAAACTGGGCTAAAGGTTAACACTGCCCAAGAGCCTTACTGTGCTCTGTTATGGGATACCAAAGACAAAGGCACATGATTAGAAGAAGAAACTGCATCTGATCTTGACAGATGGATAGACCGTATCAGTCTTACAGGACTGCCAGCAAAGACTTAATGAGTCTGGCTCTTTAGCAATAATCATACCACTTCTGCACATTAAAACTGTATCCATCAAGGCTTAATGAAATCAACTGTGCTATGTTTTAATTAGCAGGGGTGATTTGTTGCGTCTAAAAAACACCTTCTGATTACTCCCCTGCAAAATTAGGGTCACATGAGATTATGTTACAGGTAAAACTTTGCAAAACCATTGCGGACAAAAATTGAAGGCAATCATACAATACAATTGACAATATTTAATTTCCCATTGTTGTGTTTTAAAAAGTCACAAACATAGTTATGGAAACAGGAAGAACAAGATCTAATTATTCTATAGCTATCTTTTGTAGCATTCACTTGACGTAGGTCGTAGTAAATCGTTTTGACAATATGACTCAATATGACAAAGTCTGGAGTCTGGACTTTGACCGAGCCATTGCAACACCAGGACTCACGTCATTTCGGCTAAGCTGGTGCAGATTTACGGCTGTGTTTGAAGTCATTGTCCTCCCAAAACCACTGGCTATTTAGTGGTGAACGGACTGGTGGTCAGTTAATCAACTGCATTTGATTTGGATCACCTGGCTGATGTTTACTTCATGAAATCTTTTGGACGTAGCAAAAATGTACTGGATTTTTACTCAACGACTGATGTATCATGACTAAAATTGTAAGAAAAATCAGTTGCTAATCATATTTCTTGATGTGCAGCTTAGAATGCAGTTATTAGAAATCACTCTGCAGTTTTTGTCACACACTATCAATGGCGTAAAACAGTGTACACAATGGTCAAAGTTGAGACATGCCAAGATGTCATATTGCAAAGCAACTTGGTTAATGCATTGCTGAAAAGTTAATAAACAGTTAGCCAACTGCTTCCGCTAATAAGGTAAAATCAGTTGTCATTAAAACTCTAAGTTAAGTAATTTTGAGTTGGATCAATTTACTGTTGCAATATATTTTCAGTGATGGTCAAATCTGAGCGGTGACCTAAGTTATCAGAAAGACTGACAATGCAAATCATGACAGAAAAGTATCTTAGATGAATGAGAAAAAGAACAAAGAGCTATGATTATAGAGACGACACAATAATAATCTGAATTCAGAGACAGAAGTCCAGAATTAATCAGAGATTGTATGATCTAACTGGGAGTATGTCTGCATGAATTTTTGCTGTGGTGCCAAGAAAGTCTGAGTGAGCAGCTGATGAATCACCACCTAATTAATTATTGAACACCCCCTCCACCAACCTGCCTCTGCTAGCATGGTAGCTAGCAACAGTCAAACATGTGATGGGCTGAGAGATCCATTCAACACACACACAGGGTCTAGGAGCGCGGTTAATGGGAGCAGGGGCCCTTTGTGTCTCAGCAGGATGCCTGATGAACCTCAGAGGGATTTCAGAGGAAACAAACATATTCCCAACACCATCACAGACTAACACAAACCCAAAGGGAATTAGCCAAACATCAACGCAATTATATCCCTGACAAAAACTAGGTGATTCTTATCAGGTGCAAAACACTATAATGGGGTGCTTTAAAAAGACCAGTGACTATTTTAATACTACTAAGCTGTGAATCTGACACCTGGGCAACAAATCACCTAAACTTTCTCATTTTACTTTCGTACTTTATGTCAGGCGGACATATTGTTCTGTCTCCAACAAGGTGGATACTGCACCAGCTGCAGCCTTAATTGTATCATCCCCAGCTATATTAAAATATTTAAAAGACAAAACAAGTCATCTTATGTCATTTTGGACACTGTTTCCACACAATTGTGTGATTATATCCAAGTGCTGCTCGTGATGTGAGCAGCGCATAGTGACAGAAGGGACAGGTGAGTCACCGTGGGGCTGCAGGCTGAACACATTGCACTGCAGCACTGCACATCACGACTCGCACAGACAAGAGAGGAACAGCAAGAGAGCTAAAGGCACGGAATTGGGAATAAAACACAGGATGGTGGACAAAACACACCGAAAGGAAATGCAGCGGAGACACAGCAAAAAGCCTAAATCATTGAAAAGCAAAAAAAAAACAACTCAGGATAGAATATATATTGAACACTGGCAGTAACGTCTGTATTGAAGACATCCATCACCCCTGGGAGGCTCCTTAAAGCCTTGATATCTATACTCGTCTGTCTGCTGTCTGTGTGGAGCCTTCACTCCTCAGTCACCAACCAGTTTAAGGCATATTTATCAGTCTATACAAAGAAGGGGATGTGCCAGCTGGCTTTCAGCCCCCATTCGGCTGAAAGCAACAAATCAAATAGAATTGTATATCCAAATTAAATCACACAGATTTTATATAAATCTTATTCTAACTTCCACCGCATTGTTTTGTGCATTAGCATCATCTTGTTCCTGTAATCATACAGAAACATAAAAAACTACGCATTAACACATTAGAAGCGTGTTTTTAATTGGCTGGAATTAGAAATAAAGTCTGCTTGAGCTCAAGGCAACATTTACATCCTGAATGAGGTTGGTGACTGATTTCAAGATTAATAAAATTAGCAGACTCAAAAATATGTCCAATAATATTTTCAAACATGTCAAAAGAAATCATTTGCCTGTCTAGATCTCCCATAAATCATGAAAAAACAGAAAGTTGAATTTCCAATTGGGCAATGAGGTAAAGGACGATTATGGTTTTGAGGGGGGCTCTAACCAAACCTAGAGTCGCTCCAATTTAAAATGAAATTTGATGCAATTTTAGATCTCAGTAATCCTACTTTATATATTTTTTCAATTCACAAAACTGCAAGAGTTTTGTTTTATTTTGTTTGTTAAAAAACACATTCTCAATGGAACAAGTCAGAATGCTTTGCTTGGCATCTACAAAGCAGTCCTACTTCGGTTAAGATCCACATGAGTAAAACTGGTTTAACTGGTTTCAGAACATATGTTAGTGGAGCCCAGAGGGCAAAACCACTGAAAAGGTGCTTTAAGCATCTTAAATTAGTATGGATTTACCAAAAATAATAAACATATACAATAAAAACTCAAGTTTTGCTGTGGCAAATCAAAAATAAAGGGAACCTTATGAATGTAAGTTACTATTAAAGGAACTGTGTTTTTTAAATGTTTACTGTGATATACATAATCACTAATTGACGACATTCTAAAGATCTCTTTGTCTGAAGTTTAATTTTTGCATTACAACTGTAAGCCAACCCAGTTACAAAACAAGGCAGGTTTGTCACTATTCATAGAAAGGGCAACTAAAAGTGCTTTAAAAGCACGCAAAGCAACTTACTTTTGTAATTATGCAGGAAAATATTTTAAAAATCCACAATATCTATGGATATAAATGTGACTATGGTTTTCAAATATCCAAAGAACATCAAAATACTTTGACAAAAAATGATTCTCCCAACTTTATGGTGCTGTTTAATGAATGATGGTTGGCCTACTGTATGGTGATCAAAGAGGCAGCGAGTGCTTCTGAGTTCACCTTCTTTTTACTGGAAAATATCACGTGTGCGCTGTACGCGCATGTGATTTTCTCAGTAGTGAAGCAAGTTTTCCCAACCGGTGCTTTGAACAGCAGAGTGGCCTGGACATGACAAGGCTAATATTTTACCAGCATGCGTCCCTTAGCCGGTTGTGTCCTGTCAAAGCAGGATGTGTTGCTGATGTTAAGTCGGACTGATCTCCACCAAAATCCCTCCCACCCCTGTTGAGAGGGCTGAGAGTGACCCTCGACACCCGGTCAGTTATAAGCCCTGAGAGAGGTCTGAGAAGCCTTCTGTGATCTAAAGCGACTTCTCTGTGGGTCCGGTCGGGTCAACGGAAACAGAAAAAGTTTTAAATACATCGTGTTGTCTTTGCATTAAACCTCCAGAGAAGCAGGAGGTTTGCAAGTCCAAAAACATACATTGTTATCCTGTAAAACCATAACACATTTAAAACTTAGATTACACAGGAGTAGTTCTTACAATAACTTTTGTCATAGGATAATAATGTCAATGTTTTGATATTATTAATATTATTGATATTATTTTATATTATTATTATTATTATTGATATTATTATTAAGTTTACATGAACTTAACAATAGCACATGTAGTATGCTAGCACTATGAACTACAGTTGTTAAGCTGTGAATGTTAGGCAGTTGACAGCAGGCTTGTTAATCAAACAGACAAACTGTGCATTAAACACTTCAATACAATAACAAAATATAGTGGGGGGTTGTTTATATGCTGTCTTATTTTAGAAGCAGTTGGAATAACTATTCTGTTTCTACATAAATGAAATAAATTCGATGATGTTGCAAATTTTTCTAGAATTTCGCCAAATTGTTGCACAAATGCAGCAATACTTTACTAAAGATTTGTATGAAGTGACAATTTAACACTGTCTGGTGCTTTTAGGTAACTGTGTTTATATGTAATAACAAATGGGGATGATCTGGTAATTTGAAAGTAGCTTGGGGTGAAAATAGAATAGAATAAAATAGAAATATATTTTCTTGTCCCACATTGAGGAAATTCAGCAAAATACATAAAGGAAAAATCACAACTTTAAGTTATCCTGTAGTTGAGTGCAGGCTTGACTGTAAATCATAGCTTCTAGTTATGATCTACAGGCTTGACTCAACCTTTTTACGTTGACCTACATTTGTCATGGACTTACTCATCAATGAAAGAAGAGGAAGAGTTTTTGCAAAAAATATTTCAAACCGACACTTCCAGAATCATCTTGGGAATTTCATCATCTTAATTGGCTGCAAGGTATAACTGTGAACTTGGGCCTGTTGTTGCCTTTACTTTAAAATATGCAGTTTTACGAAGGATCTACTTGTTCTCTCTGCGATAAAAACCAAAACACGCTGACGTCAGCAGCAGCATCTGCAGGAACTTGTCATCAAAGACATTGTGATTTTGCAAGGCAAATGTTTTAGATGCCAACATTGCAGCAACTTTAAGAAACCATCACTTTCACCTGGAGGCAACAGCATATTTTGTGTAAGACTAATCTATAATTGTCATGTTATGATGAAGAAATGAGCAAATACTCCAAACTTGATTATATGGTGACATAGTACAACAGATAAAGGCAGTAGTTTGTGTCATTTAGGTGACAGCTCAACAAAAAACTAACTCTGGGGAGTTTGAATTCTGCAAATATTGCCAGAGAAAATCCCAGAATAAAAAGCAAAAACCTAAGTTTGTTGGAAAGGGAATTCCTGTCTGGGTTTGTAGAAATGGAATCTAAGCCCAAACAGCAATTTATTTTGATATATGTGGAGGTGCATGTGCGAAACAGACAGGAAGAGAAAAAATGAGGCAAACTGTGCCATGCTTGTTTGTGTGAGCATGTGTGAGAGAAAACTAAAGAGACAGCGAGAAGAGGAAGCAGTCACATGTTTGGAGGAAGAAGAGAAGAGGAGGGAGGCGAGACAGCCCATCCCTCCTCTACGTCACAGTGACGCCTCCGTCCGCCCCTCCCTCCACTACAACTCACATGACTGCAGCAGGGCAGTTCTGTAACACCAGTCACGAGGATAGAGTACTACAATAACCAGCCGGCAGGGGCGAGTGTGTCTTTTACAAGTACAACCCAAATACACACACACAGCAATGGGGAGTAAAAGAAAGCCATAAGTCCACCTTAATAACCAGTAGTAAATATTAACATATTAGTGTGCCATTTGCACTATAAATAACCTTATCAGACTGCACATAAAGAAAGGACTTCACACTGCGATACAGTGCACAGTTTGATTCCGTTTCTGACTCAAGTTTATCTTCCCTCTTCCCTCTAAGTCAAGGACTTAGCAGCAATCCAGCATTAAAAAGCCTCAGAGCAAAGCGCCGCGTAGACGCAACAGCATGCCTATTTTCATCTGAGCACTTTTCTCCCTCACAGTTGTCCCATTTACATTCCACATCCATGTCTTTATTGGATCTGCACAGCACAGACATACTTTTGTTTTATAGTCACATTTTCCAAATCGAAATGTGTATCAGGTGTCTTGCGCATTATTTCCCCCCCTTGTGCTCAGTATGATGTGCATTTCCAACTCCCTTCTGCTGGTTGACTGATGTTTGGTTGTGTGGGTTTGTAAGGCAGAGGTGATTTTTGAACAGAAATGATTTGGTACACCACTTTTTGAATCTTTCAGGGAATTTTATTCACACCAGTGGTAACCTGATACACAATGGCGTTTTGTAATTTGGCCGTTAAGACTCACCGCCTAGGGCGCCACTTCAATTTGGGGAGGGACAAGGACAAAGACAACAAAACTTGTATCATATACACCGTGAATATGTCTTCTATTCCAATTTTACATTATCAGTCAGTGGGCAAATAATTGTATCACAATATTGTTGATTAATTCCGCATTAATAATAGTGATTGCAAGTAATAGAGATATGATTATGTACTGCTCTTTTCCATGGTCATGATATCCCCTGAGCTTCAGACTCTTGGTCACTAAAATCTAGATTTGGTACAGATATAAAGTGCACTAAAGTCAAATCAGTCCAATGGGCCAAATACCCACCCATCAGGGCATAACATTATGACCAGCAAGACCCCTCTTGATGTAATCTCTTCCAGATTTGCACTTGTAGAGATTTAAATTATTTCCAGTTTTTCATTACAAGCTATATCAACCTGTTGTTTATTTATTTCAAAAAGGGACAATGAATATTATATAATATACCAGAGTTAGCCATAGTCTCTCAGGGTACAATCATTAAAAATACATGACAGTGCAATACAGACAAGTTAACAAGCTTCTTCTATCAAAAAAACTGAAAATAATAATAATAATAATGATAATAATATATAAAAAGTATTTTTTAACTAAAAAAGACATCAAATTACAAATTGCTGCTGTTTCTGACACAATTTGACTATCACACACTTGCCCTATGAAACTCACTCAAATTCTTACGCTTGCCCATTTTTCTGACTTTGAGGAGAAATGTTTTCCTAATATATCCCAACTACTTATTGGCAACATGATGAAGAAAAAGTCTGAGTAATTTACAATGTTAATTGATGTTTGTACCTCATAAGGATTACTGGAAAGCAGTTTGAATGCATAAAACATGAAATATGATAGGCTACAAAATATTGCAGTGCTTTGGAATAGAGATATTGCATATGCTGATCATGTGTGATGACTGTGATTCAATTTGTTGCTGCAAAGCCAATTTAAAGAGCTTAATATGTGATAAATTCCAGTGAGAATACATGAATAGTATAGCTGAGTTATGTGTAACATAATGTTCTGCAAATATAACATACATTGTTTTGCATCTCCCTTTAATATGCATAACATTGAGATGGCTTTCATCCACAGTATGTGTTATGTGTAGGCACATGTCACTGCTGCGGCTTATAAATAGCCCACAGTCTCCCTACATCCCTCCACGCACTGATTTCAACCTGCTAGAGCTGCCAATCAGCTGTGACAGACCTCCCTTCATCCCCCACTTCACCAACAGCAACAGCGATACCTCCAACCCACACACACAGCGCATCAGATGCCGCGATGACCCTGCATCATCGAGAGCAAAAACAATCACCGCAATGCAATTATGTCACGCTGTGCTGCGGTTCCTGGATTGACAGTGACAGACCCCTGAGGGGGTCTTTTCCTGCAGACTACCTGCTAGGAGATTAATCTTCGTGTGTTGCGACTGTAAATTAGAGAAGAATCAGAAAATCTTCGCTGATTTCCTGACATAACTGACCCCTTTATGTCAGGAAATAACATCGCGGGGTCCGCGCAGCCCCCCGCGGACCCTCCTCATCCATACACACAATCGGTTAACAGCCTGTAACCAAAATCACACTTTCAGGTAAGCGGTCAAAGAATCGAGCAGATTTCTGTCAGTTTTTCACTCAGACGCGTTTTGTAATCGTTTCGATTACGCAAAGCATTATGAAAACGTAAAACCGCATCAACTTTCCCAGCTGACTCGGAACCCGCGTCTGCTCTTCTTCGTCCAGGTTTTGGAGATACAAAGTCTAATTAACAATAATAATGAAATGTCCGTGAACGCATCGTGGGAAAGGTGTTGCTCAACTTTTGAGCGCTCCGACCAGCACGCGTAGATCCGCAGGAGATCCAAAGATCCTCCAGCGCTCTAAGCCCGCTGCGTCGAGGCAATCAGCTTAATAATGAAGTGGATAAATAACATTACACAGCATTAATGTGTTGCAATGCCACAACAAGAGACCTCTTCAAAACATTTAATTAGTGTTAAAAAAGAAAACAAGGAACGCAAACACATGGATTAAGCACACACAAGTTTGCCTTCCTTCACACACATTTAAAAAATAAACAGTCCAGAAGCCAATTAATACGTCAATATATCACAATAATCCACCGGCTTCGTCCACGCATGAAGAGGCGCACCACGTGTTCCGAGTCCCCGGCACTGAAATTAAAACTTCCCTCAAGAATGCGTCTAAAGTTTCCAAAGCGCCCCTCTGAATACCAAATAATCCCGGCCGAGCAGCAGCACACTGGCTGCTTTCCGCCTCCACATCTAACACCAAAACATGTATCCGTTTTCATCCATTAAATTCCCCTATTGCCGTTGGCTGATGACATTTCCTCCAAGACACGTGAAAGCCAGACATCAAGTCATTGTAGTCCACACACACACAAGCTCACGCACACACGCATGCAGACCGAGAAACCGGCTTGCACTGTGCCGGAGAGATGCTGCTGTGCAGCCCAGAGAGAGGCTCCCATCAGCCGGGCACAGCGTGCACCAGAGCCGGCGACGTGCAGAGACGTGCCCCGCTCTGCAAAGCCCTGCGTCCCGTGTATCCTCCAAGGCTGGGATCTTACCTGGCTGCCGGAGTTTTCTGTCAGGTAACTGAAGACAAAGGACGAGAGTTCCTCATCTAATAGTGGAGCGCAGTCCGCCATCTTCTAGTGAATGAGGAGCTGCGGAGTCAGAGAGTGGAGTATAGGAGGAGGAGGAGTGAGAGCGGGCCGCCTGTAGGGGGCGCATCTATTTACTAGTGGAGACAAACATACACATTAAAAAACATGCGGCTCTTCAAAAGCGGTCTCCGGGGAGCACCAGGGGGTCAATGCTTGGATTCCCGCGGCTAAATCAGGACATTTTCACTGCAGTGTCACTGCCCTGTAAGCTTAATAAAGATCTGTTTATAGAAATAGATAGACATATTCTCACAAGAAAGAACATGTTCTGCAATATAATCCACAGTTTACAGCAGTTAAACTGTGCTGATATATTTTTGATGTAGCTGAGAAAGACTCAGAGAAATTAGAAACACGCCATGCAATCTTTCCATATTCTTTTGTTGAACTAGTAGATGAATTATAGTTCAAGCATGCAAATACATGTCACCATCCATAGTTTCAGTTTTGGGACTTCACTTTTGAAGTTTATTGTTGTTATTGTAGAATTACCTGTTCTATTTCTTCCTTGTATATTTTTAGGGTTTCAGCAATGTCCAGCATCACCGCACATGATTTAGACCTAACATTATGACCGGCTGCTTAATAGTGGGTTGGTTTCTCGTTTTCTGCTAAAATAGCCCTGACTAGGACAACTGTGGCTACTATCCAGTAGCTTGCCACCATTAGAATGTGAATGTGTGTGTGTGTGTGTGTGTGTGTGAGAGAATTGGGTCTTCTGGTTTGAAAAAATGTTATACACAAGCCATTTAGCGTTAACTTCTTGAGCAATTTCAGCTCTCTGCACAGGCCAGCCTTTGCTGCCGATGTGCATTATGACCAAGACATCAGTCCTCTATGCTATTTTTGACTGGCGTTTTCCACTGCAGGGACACCCTATAAGGGCTGCAGTTTTGTAGATGCTCTGACCAAGTCGTTCAGGCCTTGTCAAAGTCACTCAAATCTTCACACTTATCAATTTTTACTCCAAATCAACATTTAGGACAAAGTGTTCCATTGCAGTACCGTAAAGAAAATGTAATCAGTTTCATTAACTTCAACTCTTAGTGGTCATAATGTTATGCCTGATCATTGAATACATGACACCAAACACAAATCTGAAGTGCAATCTTGGCATTGAAACTAAGAATAAAAATGAACGCCAAACTAATATGCATTCATTAAGGACATTGTTTTATAACCACAGAAAAGAAAAACACAAAATGTGGGGCTGATCAGTGGGGACATGCATTGTACAGTTAAAAACTCTTGAAACATTCAGCTTTTGTCTCAGAACCACAGCTATAAGTGGCAAAATCCTCTTGCTGTTGCTGGGAAACAGCAACATCGACGCCTGTCAGTTGTCTATTCCAACACAGCTGATGTTCTGCGAAACCATTCTAACCGGGTACTGTTTTCTTTTGCACTCAGGGTTTTGTATATATTTATATATTTGTATTGATTCATATAGTGACAGCCCCTTTTTCCACATATTTACTGTGTCCCTTCCTGCATGAGCGCATTGGCTTATGGTTTCCTGCTAACAATAGCTGTTTTCTCATCACAAACCTGTGCAGTCTTCTCAGACGAGCAATATTAACGCTAACATTAAATTACACTTACATGGAGTCTATTCATTAATCAGGTGGCCTCTGAAAGCAGTGGGTAACACTGGCTTTTATTTTATGTGACACTTTTCAGAATTCTGTTTGTGAAAAAGATTGAAAAATAACTGAAGCAATCCTTCTGCTTCACGTTTGTGCTGACATATCAGGTAAAATCCCCATGAAAACACTGTACATTGTTGATGGTGGCTGTAACATAACAAAAAGCGAATGAGTTCAAAAGGTATAAATACCTTTGCAAGAAACTATGCTAAAATGTTTAAATTTAATACTTTGTTCTGCAATGGTGTTTTATGTTTATGAGCCATTTGTTTATAATCTGATAAGAACAGTGATGTTGTTCAACCTTGTTTCTTGAAAGTCAGCATGACTTTGCCTTATTGGCCTGAATTAACCGGCTTTACCTAGCTTTCAACCTGACACCTAGCCTGAAGCAAAATAGCACGCTCGAGTAAATCTCGTCTTTACTGCACACAGTCAGTGGTAATTGGATGACTTAATTCTTTATAGTTTCCCCTGGCAGTTTGTTGACAACCTTCTGCACACAGAGACACGTCTAAACAGTATAGTTTAGACACAATTCTCTCTTTTGCAGTTAGAGGAAAACTTACATTTTAATCCTTTGTGGTTGTATCATCAGTGGATGAGCACAATATTTTTTAAGTTCATTCCAGCACATGCTTTAACTTAATCCAAAGCCGTTTCACTTGATAATGGACAGTCAGATCCAGGTAATGATGAATGTGCTCTGTCAGTAGATCTCCAGAGTTTCTGAACTCATAACAGCCTTTCTGTTTTCCATATGAATGCATCTGACAGTGCACATCCATGACCCGAGCAGATGCAAATATGTTAATTATACCACAAAAACACAAAGTTTTCTTCATTCAGATGCAGAAACTAGAAACAAATCTGTTGCCTTATTAGTACCAGTAAAAGCAATTATCTAAACTAGGCCAGCTCCTTGGATGCAGTCAGAATTAATCCACAGTTGTACATTCCCACTACACACACGTTACTGTTACATTTTTACTATGCGTTTCTGAAATTGTGTCAGATCCAGATGCAGAGCAAAACAGAATGGAAAATACACTTCAGCATTTGTTTGCTGGCACCAGTAGCTATGCTTTATTGCAGAAAGTAGCTTTGCTGGAAGGCAAGTTTGTGTTTTGTTGTTGGTCAGGGGGGAAAAAAAGTTGCTATGTAATGCAGTTTTCCTTAAAATGTTCCAGGAAAAATTATGGCATTGGACAGATTCCCAATTATCTAAAAAATCACAGAGCAAATAAACCCCTTTGTAGAAAGGTGTTGCAGAATTAGATTTTAAAAAGAAAATGGTCCAAGTCCTTTGGGCCTGAAAAAAATGAGGAACAGCTCAGGTAAAGGTAACAGGCATTGCTTTCTGTAAAATCAATCAAACTCTTTCTAGATATAAGGTGTCAGCTGTAGGACAACATGTCTTGGTTGTACTTTTTTATTTTGCTATTTTATTGTCCAATCCCTTAAAAACAATCTTCCACACACACATGCCTTTGATGACATCACACAATATATAAGACAAAAGATGCATCTTGTTTTTTTCCTTGCTGTAACACGGAAAAAATGTGTACAATTTCTGGCTGCACCAACATGTTGGAGCTGTAGATGAGAACTTTCATTAGTATTACAATAAAACATTTATATACATAGACTAAAAAACCATTGTGAACAAATGTCTTACTTACAACTAAAAAGGACTGAAAGGCAAGACAAATTTTAAAATGACACAAATTACACAATAAGAAAAGACAAAACCAATAAATGAAATATAACATTCACAAAAACATGACACAAAAAGGCGACTAAATAGTGGAGCAGACAAAGAGTCTAAGAATGGATAAAGACAGCTTGGTGAAGAGAACAAGGGTTGACTGGAATGGTCAGATTTCATTATCAAAGACCTTCAGTGATTTTTCTGAGTCAAACTGCATGAGTCAAACTAATAACTCCATTAAGGGTAATGATTTTTATCAACAGGACTTTTTAAGTCCCAAAAATGTTTCCGGCATTTTTGCTGGACCAACAACTACTTCTGTAGAAAATGATTACCTGGCAGACAGATTTACTGAGCCCAGTACCACCAGTTAGCACCTCCACACATGCATCTGAGAGGGAAAGAGAGAAGCACAATTTGACAAGTACTCATTTTGCAAGCTGTGAATATACACTGAAATACAAGTTGATAGACAGTTTCAAATAGAGTATATTTTGGGGCAATAAACTATTACTTGCAAGAGACAGATGGGTTTCATACATACACTATACATTAGGGCAACTTGTCAGAACTTATTCCCAAACAACATGTCAACTAACAGTGTCAGTTTTGAAAACAAAGGAAACATATTCGTCATGCAGTGCCCAAGACTTTATAAGTTGAGTGAAGTGGGAGATTAAAAAAACCTATCAAATTCTATTTTGCTTCAACACATTAAGGTAGTAAAAATAACTTTTATGTCTTTGATTTTGATGTTTTCCTTAGCAGAAACCAAGTGAAAGGTTTTATTAGCTAAAGGTTAGTTTGGCAGGTACAGTATTTAGGTCATAACACCAAAGCATGAGTCACTGCGAGTGAATGGCTGGAAGGACTTATCAACTGACATGAAAGAGGCACGGGGATCATGTTTTACAACCATGGGAGCAGGAAATACTAACTTCTCCTTATGCACAGGGAATTACAAATGCTTTTTTTTTTCTTCTTTTTTTTTTTTTACCAAAGGCAGTGATATACAAGTATCTTTTGGGTGTGATATAGTAATGATGCCTCATTAACATCCTCATCATGAAGGAGAAACTCATTAACTTGCAGTTAAGGTCGTCTGAATACCACTTCATCTCAAGAAATGGGAATATCATTGAGAAGATAATTATTTTCAGTAAATTTGATTTTAATATGTTTATTTCAGAATAAAATTTGTTTTACACAGAATGATAAAGTAAATACAAAAAATGCTTAATACTGTTGGTGATTATGACTCACACAAATTTAGTTTCTGAAAAAGTAGAATGCTGCAGAAGACCAAGAGAAATTTGATCCTAATACAGAAATGTTATGTATGTAATGTATTTTAAAGTGCATGCAGAACCAAAGTTAAGGATTTGTAGTGGCCTGGTCAATGTCTGACTGAAATGCTGTGCCAGATTGGGTTTTCACCATGAAAACTGCATCAGATTTACTTTGTGTTATTGTTTGATGTTCAACTTGCTTCATAGTGTGAAACATTTAAATATAACAAGAATGAATGCACATATTTTTCTCTAGAATATCTCAAAAAGGTGTTTGTTGTCAGTAAGGGCTACATGAACTAGAATAATCTTTGCTGATTTTGATGCATATTAAAATGGAAACTTAGGAAACAGGAATTTTGTGCAGTACAGGTCTGTTTGGCTTTGTAAGCATAGAAATCCTTTTAGGTCTTTGGAGTAGAGGGGGTTGCATGGTTCAAGCATTGCCAGTAAAGGTGACTTAGACAGGAATTTTTGTTGATCTAAAGTTCTTTTTCCTCAATTCATAACTTACACATAATGTATTTTCAGTACTTTACTGAATTAATGAGGCATTTAAACATACAAGTCTAATGGCACCACAGCTAGGCTTAACACCTGGAAGTTCTAACAAAGTGAAGGTACAGTGAGAATCAGAGGCATTTGGTAGGTTTTATTCATGGTTACAAATTTTTATCTTATACTGTTGTGTAACTGCAGTAAAGGACCCAAAGCCAACAGCAATTTTATTTTAATGTACAGCATTACTCATTCCTCATCTGATTTCAACACCCACTAGTTTACACATTACACCACACACTATTCCTTTTCTTTTGGGCCTGAAACAGAGCAAGGCTTTAAGAATTGATTACTCCAATGGCAAAAACAATGTCAATATGAAAACACAAATAGTAAGGCAGTCACATTAGACACAATGTGTTAGGTTTGCTGCAGGAGAACTAAACTAATGATTTAAGTCATAACAACTGGTTGAAATAGCAGCAACTGTAATTTCTTCTTCAGGGTGTTTTGTCAGTAGTGTTTTAAAGAAGCCACCATAGCTGAAATGCCAGCAAAGTACTCTAAATCAATTTCTGGTGATGCCTGGTTCTATTATTACTGCATTTTGGTGTCATTAATGCCTCCAGTCAACTCCCAGACCCTGAAACACAGCCAAGGAGCTCAACAACAGAGTAACATTCAGTTTCGAAACATCTAGAGCATCTACAGCAGCATAACTAAAATGGCATTCTTAAAGATGGAGAGAAAGAGAGAGGAACTAAACTGCAATGAGATCTCTTTTACTTAAAGGGGATGTATTATGCAAAATTCACATTTTGCATGTTTTTGTACTTTCATTTGGGCATCTACTGCTCCTAAAAACAGCCCAAGTGCTTAAAAAACCCACACAGCTGGTTTTTGGTTATAAGTTAATGTTTCTCGTGTCTGGACCGGTTTCCAGTTTCAAATGAGCAGTTTCATAAACCTCTGGAATGTAATGTCACAAACCAATAGTTACTGCCCATCACCTAGCAACCCAAGCTGAGCTCCAGTACATTTGGTCAGCTGGTTTGCTGCTGCACACACTGTACAATGGCTCCTGGAAAAGACGAGTGTTTTGTTGTTGGATTGCCATAGAGAAGGGCTTCTCAATTCCAATCCTCAGGCCCCCCCTGCTCTGCATGTTTTAGATGTGCTTCTATTCCAAACCAGCTGATTCAGATTATTGCATGCCCATCAAGTACTGCAGAAGCCTGTTAATCACGCACAGATTCAATCCAGATGTATGGCAGAAGGGAAACACCTAAAACATGCAGGGCAAGGGGGCCTGAGGACCGGAATTGAGAAACACTGCCATAGAGAAACCACTTGCTGGATTCTTGTTAGTTGTGCAGGAGGCTCCACATCTGCTTTTCAAATATATGCAGTTGTATAATTGGATCTGTTTCCAGCCATTTTCATGTAAAGATTGAGTTGGGGGGACAGCAGCAGCTTATTTGAATTTAAAGAGACAAGAAACCCTACAAGACAGCTCATTCTGAAAGGAGGTCAAATAGGCAGAACTGAGCAGATTCAAATCTCATTATCTAAGAATCCTTTTGGTGCAAGAAATGTAGTGAACATGTTTTGAATAGTTCATATCTATCCAAATCAGGTCAGGGAAGCATAGGTCACTTTTAAGAGCATACCACAAATAACTCAGAACTATGTCTTTGTGAAGTTTTCTGTGTACAAAATGACAAAGGGAGAATATGCAGTGAGACCCTGAAGCCTACAGGAGCTTTACACAACAAATGTCTTCCAACTCCTAGAAAAAAACTCCATTCAAAATGACAAACAGGCAATAAGCTGCAGCAACCAGGGCAACATTAATGCCTTCGTATATCAAATCAAGCTGTGGCCGACCACAACAAACACCAAAAACAATCAATACCACTGAAGAATAAATACTGACGATGTGTGTCTCACTCATATCCAGACCATTAAAATGGACATTTCTCTGACTTTTGTCCCTCAGGTCATGCAGTCTCAATCCTAGCTCATGATCTGAGGTTAGGCTGTCATTGAGCTGGGTTGGCATTGTGAGGCGGTTCTTGAGATAACTGCTGTATTTTATTGAAGTGGGCTTTCTAGCTGCACTCAAGCTTATGTTGTTAGCTGCTTCTGTGCCTTAATGTGCAAATGAGAAGATAACAGAGAACTCCTGAACTTTTTAATGTCACTGCAACAGTCAGGCTGACCTCAGATAGCTTCAGGGGTAATTGGACATTCCAGAAGCTACACCTTATTACTAAGAGGTGAGAAAGGATTTTATTAAAATTAGCTCTTTATTTCTTTTAAATAATGCATGTATGCACAATTTCAAATCTTTCACAGTTTTGTACTCTACTAAACAATGTATGCTTGTACACCCTTTTACTAGTTGTTCATGCAAAAGGTCAGTGAAAACTTCTCTAAGAAACCTAAAAGCCTTTTATGAAACCTACCAAGAACAGGTGTGTGAGAACTTACAGCGGACATTTTAAATTAATAGGACAGTAAATCAAAGTATGCTTTAGAATGGTTTGTATCCTTTTCTTTTGGTAGACACAGCTGTTGATGGAACTAGTGCTAATATTAGAATAAATGTAGCATCTAATGGTTGACAACAGAAGTGAGCCAGTAGGAAAAACAAACGTCATCCAGAAAACTAGAAAACTAGGAGCTAGTTAGCAGTAGCCTTAACCGCCTTGAGTCACAGAGCGCAATGAAGATGTCTGTACACGACTCAAAAAAGTTCCACAGGAAATATTAACTACATAGAATATATGAGATAAAATTTAAAAGTAAAGGCCAGTGATTATGTAAAGCAAAAAACATAGTTTTTTAAAAATGGATTTAAGACATTTTAAGTCCTTAATTTTAGATACATTAATTTAAGACTCTAATGACACCTAAACACTCTGGAATGCTTTTCACATGAAGCTGTTCAATCTTTCCAAGGGAGAATTCTGCTGCCATTACTTATGTGCATTGTATTTGGCTTTCCTTTTATTGAGGAAACCTCTTACTCTGTACTTCTTTGTGAACGTAAACCTTTGTAACTTTTAGCTTAACAAGTGTTATAATCCTTGGGACTTTCAATATGTTTATTTTGAAGTTTGGTTTCATGCTTTTACTCTTTGAAATGTATAAAGTTGTGCTCATTGTTTCCGTTGAAGAGGTCCCCATCATTCTGTCTGTTTAATTACTTCTTGTTTTTCTTTTCTCTCATTTATACAGAGTTGTCGTTTTGTATATGTGAGACTTTGGACTTCTGTTAAGTCATGTTCTGTTATATTTATTATGTCCCGATGTTTTATTTTTCTGTTTATCAGTAAATTTATTTTGTAGTTTCCTACAGTTCTCTTCAGCTCCCTGCATTCAGTAGTTTCTCCAAATGTGAGCCCAAGCTGCAGAAAAGTTAAATCCGACACTGCAGAAGAACCAATAATTATCATAACTTAACAAAAAAAGGTCATTGGCTTTTAAACTTCCCATTGGTGGTGTTAATTTATGATTACAAATGATCCCTTCTGATCATTTCTGGAAAAGAACTAAGGCTGGAGATAGTAGCAATGAACATATGAGATTTTAGTCTATTTGGTCAGATTTTTTAAAATTTATGTGCAAAATAAAAATCTATGACTCTACAAAGAGTTTTGACAACCATTAATATTATGTCTAAATTTCAAGGCACATTGATCAATAGTCGCATTGTGTCCTGGGGACATGTTGTAATTTCACCATGTACTACAGAATTGATGGGTAAAAGAAAATGGGGAGCTGTCAACATAAATCACCAAACTAATTCTGATTTGTTATTATATTCTTACAGAAATATATACAGCTATACCATCTGAACTTTTTCAAATGTTCAAAAATAGAATAATTTATTAGCAAAATGATACAATTACATCTCTGTACAGACATATTTGGTTCAGTAGAAGGGGGAATTGTAAATGACATCTTGACAGAATCAATTAAGATCCTTCTAAGGTTTTCTCTTTTTTAATCTACTTATCTGATGTAACAAGTGAGTCTGGAAGCAAAAGTCAGGGATGACAGCAGGTTTCTCCCAAAGTGTCCAATGATTCAAAACAGTCTAAAAATGAGAATACTGTGTTAGACCCTTACCCTACACAACTCTTCCACATACTCAGCTTCCCAGTGTCAATGTGAACAGTGATTCTGCTCTGTAAGCACACCCCAAAAATAATAGTTAACTTCTGTCTGCTCTCAAATCTGTTTCACATGCAGAAAACAAGTCATTATGGACTTTTCTGAAAGTACAAAAACCCACACAAGAAAAGTCCATAAAGTTCAGCAAAAGAAAAAAACTCCAGCTGACTGTTTGATCGTTGACTGTTTTATGATGTTGAGATCAAACGTAGTCAGTGAGGAGCTGAAAAGAATCTCGTCATGTAAGAAGGATGTTCCAAATATAACCGTCCAAGATATTGGAATACTCTGGAACATTGTAAACCAGGCAGTCCAGGAGGCATCCACTTAGCCAGAATATCACACTCTGCTACACTGCCTTCTCACTTCAGACACACAGGTTGAGTTTCCACAGGAATCAAGTTGAACGCTGTTTGCAGGATTAAGAGCCAAGGATGTTAATATGTCAGTTACATTATCATGCTTGTGTGGATTATTGAGATTAAAAGAAACTTCCAAACTCACAAAGCTGAGTTCTTCAAAATCCTCAAGCTGATGTCAGACTAATCTAAAAAAAAAAAAAGCTCAAACAGGCACATTGTGTTGCTTTGTTCTTTTGCTGCTCTGTAATTGAAGTTTGGAGCGAATAAAGAATTCAAACTCTAGTAAACTTTAAATAGTAAAGCTGTCTTCCAGATGAACTGCAGTCAGACTGTGAACTGCTGACCTTGTTGTAGGCCACAGAAACTCGGACAGTAGATATTTACAGTTTGAGTGATAACAGTGTAAAAAGAACTATAATTACTTATCAGACAGGAATAATTTTAGGGTCATTATTGAGCACTGATCAGAGTTTTCCTGTACATTTGGTGAATAACCTCACGACAGATGTCTAATGTTGCAAAGTTTAAACCAAAACTATGCTGGATTTAGGAAACTTGTATCTGTTTAATTAATTGCGTAGATTTATTGTTTGTGTTATTTTGAAGATTATTGCAGCTGTTTCTCCGATTGGATAGCTGCATTAAAACCCTCTTGTATGGGTTAATGTTGGCTTGCTAGAGTTTATATTTGTCTATTGAGAATGACAAAGCTGAAAAAGCACAAACATATTTTGTGAAAGCACAGAAAATATTCTACTGTTGTGTTAACACAGTGAAAATTTGAAGCTTCTAGTTTAGTCTTTCTTTGTGTTTGAGTTCAATTGGTCCATAAATGTACTTCCCTCAATGAAACATGGAATCCACCAACCACTGTGAACTGCAGTGGTGTTTCTAACAGAAAGAAGGGGCTCAAATAAAATTCTGCTTAAGGCTTCATACAACCTTAGACCAGCCCTATGAACACTACTGTTCACTACTGTTGAACCCATAGTTTATCAGGTTCAGTTATTAACAGAACCTGATAATCAATCAACGATTGCATGAAATATCATCATCATATTGTCAATTTGCAGATAAATAATATTTCAGACAACTATTTGGAATGCATTATTTATTTGTTGTGATTTTAGGAAAACAGTTGCATGTCAATATTACAAAGTAAATGCAACCCGTCGGATGGAGTCTTACTCCAGTAGATGCACACATGTGACACAAATAATGGTGTCCACGATTGTAAAGGTCGCAGAGGGTGCTAAAGGCAATAGTTTAACAAATCAGTTATGTAACAATGTGAATCCCTCTGCTAACTGAAGTCACTGTGGTTCTCAGCAGGTTGATCTTCACTTGGGTTGCCTCTTCAGTGATCATTACCAGGCTAAGCATTCACTGAAATACTGAAAGTTGTGCATCACCTCCTTCTTTGACCATTGTTTATTCTAAAAGATAATTGTTTTCTGTAAGATAATTGAACGTTTCAATTATGCTGGTGGAGAACACATGTTCTCCTCCAGCATCCTGGCGAATGATCTTGGTACATTTTATTGTTGCAGCAGATGAAAATGTATTCAGAGTTTATTACTAAGTATATTTTTGGAATAATTTAGTTCAGCTAATGAAACTAAGCTTTGTAAAAATGTAAGTTATTTATGTGGCCTTTTGGGAAAACCACCCACATCCTGTTTTAATCTTGGGACTCAAACACATCAACATACTACAGACAGGCACAGAAAATTGGTAAAGTTATTTATTGTAATCTTAATAAGCTGTTTCTTCAAAGATAATCATGTTCTCCACCAGCGTCCTGGCGAATGATCTTAAAATTAGCAAGGCTCCTGGGAAACAACCATGATTGAATACTTTATCTGATTAAAGAGTTTAACTTGTGGGCAAGTGATTACTGACGCTCACTGATCTACAGCTGGTGTTGTTAAAGAGAAGGGACAAAGGTGATAAGGAGTAAATAACATTTTTAGTTTCTGCATATTGAGAATGGTTGCATTACCACAAAGCTAGAAGGGAATCCTATTGGTCCTCCTACACTGTGGCTTAGTGTATCAAGGACTTGCAGGTGGGTAAACATGACTGTAACATAGGATGACAACTGCTGGACCAAGATGAGCATTGAGAACAGGCCAGCTTCTGCTTGTATTTTGCAGGTATATTCCCTTATGGTGTAAAACCATTTCCATTCCTCATCCTAAATGTACATCACTGAATGACGAGCATCTTGATTTATAGGAGTATGTCATTCAAGGCAGCCTGCATCATTCACTTCTAACCAGGGAATTTCATTACTTGCTTGGTCAATCTGGTGAAGAGCTGCTGGAAAAATTGTGTGTGGTGTGAATCTGAGCGAGGTAGGTTTTAATTTATCCTGCTCTATGCGTTATTCTCCTCTACACATGCTTCTCTACGCTTTAGCTCACTCACTTATGTTCCTCATCGGTCCCTCTCTTTTGCAAGCTGACCTTGACTTTTGCACTACATATCACAGTGAGGCTGACGGATCATGTGTGTGTCCAGCTAAATGCCACTGCATCCAAATACAGTTACACTACAGCTGTTGACCAGGCAAAGCCTTGCTTCTCTTACATCCCTCCCAACATGCTTTAAATATCGCCAAAGAATTTTCATGTTTAAAACAGAAAAACTTCATTGTTCTTATTTATTTTTACTTTGCATTTATTGCAACAAAATCCCTTTTCTCCCCATCTGGTAGTATTTTCAGAAATCCATGTTATTTAATATTTCACTCTCAACTGACCCATAAAGATTTATAGAATCCTACAAGGCACCTGAAGTTTTATAACAAATCAAATATTGCCTTCCAGCAGTCATTCATTGATTTCATTACTGCTGATAATGTGATAATATTAGGATTAAATTTCATGAGCTATATGTTGTGTCTGCTCTAAAGAGTGTGTAGATATATATGCACAGTAAATTGTAGAAATACTTCTAGAATTAGGAATAATTAACAACCCTGCTCAGACTGGCCTTTTTCCAAATCCTTTTCTTTCCTTTTATGTTTTTTAAGTTTTTTCTACACCATTTTGTTTTATTTTGGCCAAGATTCAAATAAGGCTGGTTAAGTTATGCATACAATCTGACAAAACTAATAACTAATGATTAACCAAAATAACTTAAATCACCTCCTACTAGTAGACTGGAGTCATAAAGCAGCATTTTTTTAAAAGTAATTTGTCATCAAGTTGTAACTGAAACATTTTCAAGGCAGTTGCAAATTTATGCAACTGCCTTAAATTGAAATGTCTCGATGGAACACATTCCTGTTCACACTTGCAAAAAGAAAAGTGGCAAACAACCAATTCTGCAAAACAAAAGAGTGAAAAAGTGAATTTTTTTAACAATTGCCTTGTTTTGTATTAAACAGCTGGTGGCTGGCACAAGCTATTTTCTGCTATCACAGATTACACACATACATTTCATATTGTTTGAGGATTTTAAATTAAGTTAAACTGTACATATTAATTATTATACAACCATAATAAGTCTTTACACAACAGCATGTGTAGACATGCTGTAAATAGTCTTCCTTTGCAAATGTCCTCACAGTGACCTATCACACTCTGTCGCTGTATTAATGACTCCTCATGTGATGTTTGCTACTTATGTCACTGTGTGTGCACCCCAACGGTCCCCTCTGGGGGGGAGCTGGGTGTGTTACACACAGAGAGTAACACACTCTACTCCGTGTGTGATTTTGTTGACACTATGTAATGTCTAAGTACGTTACATGTTTTAAGGAGTGTCTTGTGTGTGTTGCAAAACCACATTCAACAAATTACTGTGGCTTGGCTAAATTTCCTGAGCATGTATCAGCTATTACCATACAAGATGTCCAAACTGATTTGTATTTCAAAATTAAGCAACCTTGAAAACGTTGGAATATTTGTTTCTTCTCTTCTCACTGGGGATCAGCTAAGATGCAGTAAAAATGGAAAATATGAAAGCTATTACTGAAAAATGTGCACATTTCAGACATGTTCCTCTTTTCAGCACATCTGATGCAGAATAACAAGTATCCACACAACCTGACAACATGCTGGGGAAGTTTTTTTTTTTCTTTTAAGAAGGTATGTAGGAGCTGTGACAAATTTAAAACATGTGGAAAAGTGGCACGTGTGGACTGGTGTTTGGGACCAGTGCAAGTGGATTTCACTCTTGTTCTTTTAGGATTGATTTTAAATGAGTATGTTCTAATATATGGTGGTTGGCTACTTTTACTTATTTGTCATATTTTATTTCTTAGTCATCCTCAAACAGTCTAACCAGATACTTGTAGTGGCTCAAAAACCCAAGGGATCACACGATTTCAATTGTTGCACCTAAGCCGTCAACTGGATTAACCCCTTAAATCAGATCTGCCGGAACACTGACCAAATTGAAATCCATTTTGGGGGCTCTGACCTGTGAATAACCCTGCTTAAGTATGGACTTACAAATTGTTTCATCCATTTGTCTTGTACCAAAAAGGTTCTGGTTTCAAATCTCAACTGGAGTCGTACTGCTACACAATGCAGTAGTAAAGTAAGTTGTGAATAAAATGACAGGCTCTGTGACTCTGACAAACTGTATTATATAAGAATGAACTGACTGAAATAACTTTTAATTTTACTCATTTGACAAATGTTTTAAAAAGTGAGTTCTTAATTAGATGTGACTTTTCCCAATGACTGTTTTGAGACTGAACAGAACTTCCATGGTGAGTTTATGATGGTTCATTGTTGTGTTGGCAGCAAATCCGGGTCCTGGATAGAGTATAAAGGAGCTTCAGGGTGTGTGTTGGCAGTAGAGGCATTGTATCTATTCTGTAGAACCCATAAGCACAGAATTTAAAGCAGGAATGGCCACATTGGCCAGATCCCACGGCTACCACCTCACAACTATTCTGGAATCTAATGTGACTCCAAGTTGTTGCTGTTTTTGCTTCAACCAAAAAGACCTCAATGCACAACTGCTACAAACAATCCCCTTTCTAGGACAAAAAGCAACACAGCAGCTGCAGGCCCCACATTTAATCAGTATGCTCTTAGTTTCCCAAATGCACAGTGGGGCGCACTCCTCCAAATTGTACATAGACCTGGCTGTGCTAGTTGCCAGGAGACCAAAGGAAGTTGTGAGCTTTTCAGGATGCAGTCAGAATGCAGCAAGTAGCAAGAGTAACCCTGGTGTAAAGTTTGCTACCAATGAGGATGAAGAGGAAAAAGCATCAGCAAGCTGAAGCATGACCAGGAAACAAAAATGTTCAACTCCAAAGAATTATCATGATTGATGCACAAACAGACTTTTTAGATTCCATGTGCATGATTCCTTCTGACCGCACCTTGAAAGGTATGTGTACAGAGTGATGAGCCCAGTTTAAAATTGTTTGAACAATTAACTTGGGTGCAGCATTAACAGAAACCTCTTAGACTGCAATCTCTCATGCTGGAAAGCCTGGAACTGATTGTGGAGGTTCAGACACTTCTCACTGATATGGAAATTCTGCAGATTACAGCAAGGTTGTAGAAATTTTAATCTAGCATTGCCTGATGTTCATGTCATGAGGGTGAATCATGTTAGTCCACAGCAGTTGATGCAATAATGAATGTCTGAGATCAGAGATAGTCTGATCCAAAATTTTGGGGTTCTGATTTAGTCCTGACATCTAAATATATTTAAATATTTTTACCATAAATGTTGTCTCCCAACAAAATTTCAACATTTCCAAATATTTCATGCTTTATGGTAGAAAGAGCGTTAAAGCTCAAGGAATAATGTAAATTAGTGCTCTGTATTGCAAGTAGCCTTCCTGTTGCTTCTCAAGTACCTGGTTTCTCCTATAGCTGTGTGGCATAACTTCTTTCTCTAATAAACTTCTACTTTTGCTTCTTCAGCACTAAAATATCTCTGGTTCCACGAACTGTAGGTTTCTGCAGCAATATCATTGTGTTTTACTTTTTAACCTGTCATATCCCAAAACATACCAATGATATAAACACTGACCAGGTATGATATTTTAACAGCTGCCAAGTGGATTACATATAATTAATAGCACTAAAGGAAAGAGGATAAACTTTTGAACAACTGATGAGTAAAGACGTGGCAATTAAAGGATTAAATATCAGGTTTTGCCAGATGAGTGGTGGATTGAATTGCAAGGAAGAGCATGGAATCAAATGATGATTTATTAAGGTAATTCAAAAAACACTTACAGGACAACTTGAGGATACAACACAGAAAACAAAGGAGCACTGGAGTACATGAGCATGATAGGACACAAGAATCCAGCAGCTGGAAATGGGAACTGGTGGGGATACACACACACACACACAC
>NW_006800544.1:151954-182033 GCF_000485575.1 Poecilia formosa | reverse complement strand
ACACACACACACACACACACACACACACACCACACAGGGGTAATCAGGAGAATGAGGAACACCTGGGGCAATTACTGGGGAAGGAACAAAGGAGTAAACCTAGAGGAGAAATAACATGATCCAAAACACTACACAAAGAATGAAATATCATAGTCAAAGAGGCTAAATACAAAAGAGATGAACAGGAGAGGCAAAACCTATAAGCTGAAACAAACTAGGAAATAATCAAAACACAAACACAGATGCAACCCAAACACCCCAGGACCCTGACAGTTAAATGCTGTAGTTTAGAGTCTTCTGCTATTATTGCACATTAAAGGTATGCTCAGCAGATATGTAAATCATGTTAACAAGTTTGCAAATTTGTTTCCACTGGCGTGACTGATTGACCCTGATATATATTTGCACTAAGGACGTGTGTGTGTGTGCGTGCGTGCGTGTGTGCGTGCGCGTGCGTGTATGCGTGCAAGTGTGTGTGTGTACATATTTGTCCCCTGTGTTGTAAGATGGACCAGCGTCCAGGATCTACCCTCCCAGAATAAGCGGTTATAGACGATGAATGGACTGACATAGAATAGTAATTTTGCCGTTTTCTTTTATCAACTCGAATTGTTTCAGTTGCTGTCTTATGTGAACACGATTTAATGATAGTTTACATAAAAAATAATGAAATGACAGCAAAAAGTCATCGAGTGCAAACACAGTTTGAAACAGCTAATTAGAAAATGCTAAATCAGCTATTAATTACAGCTGCACAATAAACCGCAAGGGATATTTTTTAAAACAGAAGCCAGAATAGTTTTCTTTATCGCACCTTAGGGTGGCATGAAAAGAAACAACGTCTGACCTTCAGTCCCGTTCTCTCTGGCCACTCCTCTGTCATTGTTTTCTTCCCAGCAGTTCATAATTTACTTCAGCTGCAGACTGCCCAGAGCTATTCACACATGTAGTTTCCCTTATAAAATCTACTTTCCCAGCTACATCAGTTTAAACTACAATGTTACAATGTAACTTGTTTTATCAAAACCAAACAAGGTATATTGATTTAAATTGCTTTCTGTCATGGGATTGGTTAGTAAAAGGTATAGACCAGGAGGCTTATGTTGCTCACTCCTCATTATGATCACATATGAAGAATTTCTAAACTTTTGTTGTGAAATGAAGCATGAACACACCGACAAATTGAGACAAGGCCCCAGAATGGGATAGTAAATGTGCTGACTTGACAGAAAATGTACATTTTCGCAGACAGCGCCTGAACAGCTTTGAGGAGAATATCACATGAGGCGTTTCACAACATGACACGGAGGTCTGTGGTGTGCTAAGATGTTAGGAAAGAGTTTGCTTTACCTCCTTTTGCAACTCAAAGAAATGCAAATTTGTAAGATTAAGACATAAAACTTTTTTATCATGCTTTTGGAGAAGACCTTTACTCCACAGGAAAAGGCAAATATTGAGTACACACTGATTTTTGCATGAAATCAATACTTGTTAAATATTTGTGCAAAATTCTACAATTCTAGAAAAAATACATATCAAAAATCTATGTTTTTATAAACAGCTGTTCGTGGAGACTTTTAAATTACACCTTTACTCACTATGTTAATCAGAGAACATCTTTGATAACCGGAGGAATAGTGACCTGATTGCATCTGTGACATCATGGTATCATGCCACTTCAGCAAGTGTTGTGCCAGATTCTAAGGTCATTGTCCTGGCGGTTTTGTAGTCGTCTTTATTTATATCTTTACAGCGATTACATTTTTATTTAATCTGTCCCTGACATGTTGCTTTATAATTTCTTAGTTGACATATATTTTTAGGGAGCGTAATCTCCTACAATTCATCCAATGAAGGTGATTATATTTCTGAGGTTAAGCAAGTCTTGCACTATTTCTCATCATCCCACATATGTTGGGTCATGTGAAAAAAAATGTTGTTCTAAAAGTGGCCAAATGAAGCACATTTTGTGAAACATCAAGTTCTGTCATATATATGCAATCTGTGTGAGTGGGTGTTACTTGTGCAGTTTTCTACTGTGTGTGTGTGTGTGTGTGTGTGTGTGTGTGTGTATTCAGATGATGGACAGTACTTCAAGTGGAGACAAATAAGTGTCAGTAGAAATATGGGACAGAAACATGGATAATGTTTTTATGCAGATCAGTTTAGTGATCTATAGATAAATAGTTTTATTGTACAGAAGTTACAAAGAACAAAAGCACAAAATCAAATCCACATGATCCAAATTCAAATTGCCATGGAGCCACTTTTATTGTCTCACTAGATGTTTATTTCATTATTTACTTTTAATCTGTTTGCATAATTTTAGATATTATTTTTCCTCCAACAATTTAAAAAATCTCCAATGCTGTTAAAATGCTTGTAAATGTTCTTTATTATTTTCAGTATTGTATAATTTTGTCAAATTATTTCCTTTATCTGAATGTAAAAATGCACACTTTTTTCCTTTTACCTGACACAGCCATTTCAAATCCTCTCAGTCTCTATCACAGTTTTCCTCTTCATCTCATTTAATGTTTCATTTGTGCTCTCTTTCTTCCTATTTCATCTCAGAAATCTCTCTCTGCTCCCACAGGGTGCTGTTTCCTCACTCTACACAGCTGTGATAACAATGCAATTGAATTTGCACCAAAACAACATTATTCTCATTCTGACTAACTCCAGTGATCCATTTTTGCTTACAAGCTCCTGCTGCTTGTGATGTCTAGTTTTTATATCTGCTTATAAAACAAACAAAAAATGTGCTTCTTTTAGAAACAAATACAGAGAAAAGTAAAAAAACAACAACATTATATGTCAGTTTAACTGATATAGTTCATATAAACAACTGGAGGTTTCTTGGTCATATACAATTTAAAACTTATTAGTAATAATTACAGTAGAGCAAGAAAGCGTCATCTATTGGCTGTTTGTTTTATTTGCAGTTATCAGTCTTTTTGGAAGACCTATTGAACAATTATTGAGTACAGTGGAAAATCTTCTTTTCTCATGTTGCCATCAATTTTGCAAAGTGTACCAGTCCATCTTGCAGCAAACAACAACACATCAGGACGTTGCCATGCCTGTATGCTATAATTATATTCTCAGGCTTGCAAATTTACTCTTTTATCCTCTAAATGAAAAAGTGGTAATTACAGCCAAACAGTTCAATGTTTGTTTACTTTATTTGACTTTAAAATGCTAGTTTTTGTCCCTGGGTGCATTTGAAAACTTTGATCCTACATTTTTATGTTGATTTTGGACTAACAACTTAACATCACATCTCATTATGTTACCACTGTATTGTTTATTTATTGTTTGTTCGTTATGCTATTCTGTTTATCATATAAAGCACTTCAAACTGCGTCCTATAACATTATACAAGATGACAATGAACTTAAGGTGTGCCTCTACTAAGCCATAACACCATTATCCAAGCTTTCACCAATTCCTTAAAAGCATAACAATTTATATAAATAAACCTCACTAAAGTAAAACAAAAAACTCCAAAAATTCCCCTTCTTAGTACTTTTTAACAAATAATAAAAAGAATCATTTTGATAATCCTAGCAGACCTAAAAATTAAAAGTTTGGATTTCTTTAATGTAAAACATTTAGAAAATTCACTTATACATATTTTATACAGCATAAATATGAGGTTCTAACTGTATAGAGATGTGTACTTTAGTAGTGCTGTGTGGTTGAACATCTTATTCATTTTAGAGTGTGTTTATTTTAGGTTCAAAACATTAACCAAAGCTACTGTGGGTTAGGATGTCACTCACTTCAGACAATGAAACATCCAACTGTATCTACTTATTCTGACATTGTTTCTTGTTTTAGGCCAAATATTTCAAGCTTCCATGAGCAACGAAGCAACTGTTGGATTACAAGACAAACCTCTTCTGACAATCATCTTCAGCAATAGAGAACTAAAAGATAACTGGATCAGTCCAGCCTTTGTGCGCTGCATCTGTAAAAGTCATCATAAAAACTGATACCTGATGTCCATTGAGAGGAGTTGCATTCCTAGTTTCAGATGGAAAATGAGAGTTGGTGGGTTTTTGTCAGTCTGGCTCAGCAGAAGGCAATGCATGAAAGCGTTATACATATCTTTTTGAAACATTTTCCAATATATGTTTGTGTCTGCAGTTCTTTCATGTTTAGATTTAATTCAGTTTCTTTTTAAATGTCACCTTTTTCATTGCCTGTATGAAGTGCTTTGAATAACTTCAGCTCCAGACACGCTTTACTTTGCCATTTGCTGCCTAAAAACAGGACAGATGTGATTGCTTTGATGTTTAATTAAGGTGAGATGTTCTGTTGCCTTTACTCGATCAGCTATTCACCATGAAAGGCAGTTCCAGTTTAATGGACTGTGAAACAATAACCCCTGCTGAGAGTAATACAAATGAACAGAACGGTGGGACCTGAACCTTGTCCCCATTTGGAAACCACATGTCCAATTAGTCAAAATTGATTAACTTTGGATTTGTTCCCTTAGACTGCTTGGCTATATTAGAGAAAGTGTTGTTAGTCTCATCACTGGGATACATCCATCCATCCATCCATTTTCCTTCACCCTTGTCCCTCAATGGGGGTCGGGAGGGGTGCTGGTGCCTATCTCCAGCTCACGTTCCGGGCGAGAGGCGGGGTACACCCTGGACAGGTCGCCAGTCTGTCGCAGGGCAACACAGAGACACACAGGACAAACTCACTGGGATACAAACCAGTATAATCCAGACCTCTAAGTTTTGATGGTCAGGCTTCAGTTGTTGTTTATTATTGGTGCTGCTGTGTATGAATATACTAAATTGTTATTCTTTAAGTCTACCTGGTGTCATTAAACATGCTCTTTGCTTTGGAGTCAACATTTTGAGCTAATAAAACATTTTAAAATATGAGTATTTGTTGGACAATGTTTCCTTTTTAATATATTAGTAACTGCATTTTCCCTCCAAGGTGAGAGTTTGGTGAGTGCTGTGTGTTTCTATTTCTGTCAGAGCCTGTCTCATATTCAGGGTGTTCTAATAAATTTCCATTACAGTCTATAAATGTGATTCAATCCAAGTTGTGGTTAGATTGTAGGATGCGCAGGACTGATTTTTCTCTCACCAATAGTTGTGCAGTGTTCTTTCTCTTGAATCCCAAAGGACCTCATGGTGTACCTACATCAGGTGAGCTGTCTCATCTGTTTCAGTAACCTATTGTCTTCATTCAGTTCACTTGTAATCTGATAAACACTGAACTCTGCACAAACTTTAAGGGTTCAAAGTAGTAGAACTGATGCTGAACGTTTCTCTTTATCTCAAAGGACCAGAAGATATTTTCAGCTGAATATGATCTTGCAATCTCTTCAGCCAGAATGCCAACTGATTTTGAAACAATGTCTTGTTTTATTGAAAGGGGAAAAACAACCACAAGGTTCCATATGTGGAAGTCACAAATTTGCATCCTTGGAGACAAAACAGACTCTTCCTGCACAGCATCAACAGACTTGGCAGCTGATGGCAAAGTCACAGATGTGCAAGGTGCGTCTAGGTTGATGAGCAGCAAATGATGCATAAATAACAGATGTGCAAACTACAGTGACTGAGAGATGTATGTTACTGAATGAACTTAGTCAGAATCCTTGTAGATCGAGAAAGTTTATTTAATGTTTTAAATCTTGTTAATATGTTGAACTGTGGAGCATTTAAGTTGTCAGAATTTATGTAGTGTGATTAGGCCACATTATACTGTTGTTAATAAATCAATCAATTCTTTTTTTTATGTAACTTAAAGCTGGGGAAGTGCCATTGTTAAGGTGAGCAAATAACCATGTGAAACAAGCATAAGAAATTGTACTAACATATACTTAGTTTACAAGATCTGCACAAAAAATAAATGCAGGAAAATGTAAGAATAATAAAATATGCAGAAATGTACAATTAGAAATACAAATTGTGTTTGCTAGATCCAGAAGTTTAGCTTTACAATGAGGATAAAACATTATCAATACTAAGGTAACTTCCCCACTTATGATTCTGAAGATCTGAAAGAAAATAAAACCTTTGATTTATACTTGGAAAATCTTTTTAAAAGTCTGTTTCTAGGAATAAAAAAATAAGAAATACGGAATGTACTAAAAAAAACACAAATTAAAAATGTTATTTTTAAAGAGGTTGATTCAAATGACTTCAAACTCTACGTGACTGATAACCTCTGTAGGCATTTACATTCAATAAAATGATCACATTGCACATCTGTCGCACGCACTCAGATACCATCACCATGAACAAGCTCTCCTCCATGTTACATAATATTAACTCACATAACCTGTGTTGTAAATCAATCACGTGGTTATTGATCTGCTTGCATGGTGATGGCCATTGAGTTGCAAACATGCACACTTGCGGAGCCACTCAATTAACTGTAAACAAGAGGATCAGACGAGCATCGTCTTGCAAGGCAAATACCTGTTTGTTCAACTATGTCTCTCACTCCCGCCCCCTCTCTTCCTCCATCTGCCACATAGTGACACAGAGGCTTAGGGCACACCACATTCAACCAAGTCATCCCAGTGTGCTCGAGTGTGCAATGCATCAGCTTTTTATCCACGACTGAGCACGCTGCACAAATCTGTACGCTAGACTGAAAGACAGATGGAAATATCTGCAGATTTAAACAGCGAGTAATGCTGGGGACAGAGAGGGAGATGAGAGAAATGGAATGGCTGAGAGAAATATTTACCTCATTTAAAGCTTCAACACATCAGCAATTTGAATAAATGAACAACACTTTAAAACAAACTCAAACACTTAACGTGGACTCAACTAGCAATATGCTTGTTTTAAATTAACTGAGAGAAAGAGTAAGGAAAAACTTTCATTTTAATTCAGATTTATGTTATTCATGGCCTACGACTGAGCAGAAGCACAGAAATCATCAACAAAATGCAAATGAATCTGAAGCTAAAATGCATGTCAACACTGATGCAGTATTTGAGCTTTCCCTTCTCTCCCACACGTTTATTGTTTCCCTGAACACAACCACGCAGCACCATTTAGAAAGTATTTGACCTCAACAGACTTGCAAACAAACTGTAGGTGGATTCTCAACAGCTTGTCTGTACTTATTAGTTTAACTTTCTAATATTTACTGTAATATCTGCAAAAACCCTTAAGATAAATTATTAAGCAAAAAAAAAAAAAACATTATTGAATGCTGTCACGATCTCTTCTGTTTTCTCTTTTTATTTTCTGTTAAGGTTGATCACTCACCTGATTTCGATGATTCAGGGAGGCCAGATAGGTTCCTCAGTCCTGTCAGATTGTCCAACTTGGACTGCTGTTCTCTAATTGCAGTTATTAAAGATTATCTACCTTTAGTCGTTTTAGCGATCATAAATCAGTCTAATGATCTATCAGATAGTGATTTCATGAGCTCTCCACTAAATGACACATAAGAACAAAGCACTCAAAGATTCCTGTTTAATTCTCAGAATAAGGATTTATGTAATGTCAAGATTACAAAAAGCAAGATTATACAAAAATCAATTACGTGTAACCAATGAAATGAAGAATTTTATAAGTAGTGTCATTATGCTGTTTTAAGCCAAATGAGCCCACAAATAAAAAAATAACCATTTAGAATAAAAATTTTGAAGTGATTACTAAAAATCTGAAATTCATGAAGAGTATATTGGTCGGCTAAAAGGTTTGTATGACCAGCTTCTGAACTCTAATGTCTCATTTTAACCTAAGAGGGGAAAGAAAAAGTGAAAGGAATTCAAAGTCCTGTGATGGAATGATGACCTATGCAGGGTGCACCCCGCCTGTCACTTATTGACAAACGGTGATAAGCACCAGCCCCGCTGTGACCCTGCAGTGATTTACTGAGTCCAGAAAACAGATGAATGGTTGGAATTCAAAGTTTCTGAGACGCCTGGACCTTTCAGCTTTCAACAACAAAACTACCACTAAAGACCTGAGGAATAAATGTCTTCCTTCATCCGTTGTGGTCTGTTACGTCAGCCCTCTCATGGTCCCTGCTTGGTTTTCTAGATGTGGGTTTTCCCACATGTCCGTGTCTTGGCTTAGAGGACGAACTGGGTCACTGGTCGAACAGCTGGGCCTGTCAGCATAGAGGTCACTCGCAGACTAGCAGGTGGTTAGTTCTGGCACAGGCTGCTGGATGTTTCCTTTCTTTGGATTGAGAATCAGGTTGGATACAAAAAGTGAACTTAGCACCTCACATTCATAGTAGGTGGAATGAAAACTGAAATCTTTTTTATACAAACACAAACAAACACAGTATAAAGTATGATATAAGTGAAAATATTTGATGAAACTGAAACTGAAAGGTTGATCAGACCTTTTTCTGACTTGGTTAAGCAAAACCTTCTTCTGCTGTTCTTTGTCTCTGACTCAGCTAAGCTCCTCTGCAGTGTCCTCTGCCAAGGGAAGCAGCTGAGCACAAGTTAGAGGTGGATTAAAGGTAAAATGGGTGATGTGTGACATAGGAGAGAAAGTGGAAAAAACCCTGACCTCAGTGTCTTTTCCAAACCATTGTCTTTAGACTAAGAGAAAAAAAACTGACGTTATCACTTGAGACAATGCATATCCCATGACTGGAACCTAGTTCGCATTTAGAAAATAAATTCAACACTGGACATTTTAAAGTTTAACAGCTAGTTGAGGGTAATTCAAAAGCTTCTTGGGATGTCAAATAAGCAAAATAAGGTCATCCACGCAAGCCAAACAAATATTTGATTTCTCCAGAGTTAAGAGAAACCTCCAGTTGGTTGTGATAGATGTTTGCTTGTACTAAGATTCTGCTGGAGATTTCTTTCCACCGTCGCATACTAAGCACGGCATGTTTAGCATGAGAGTTTGCTGTAAAGTTAGTGACACCACACAAGAGTAAAGTCTTAAATAATAGAAGCTGAAATACAGGAACACTGAAATTACGAACCAGAAAAACAATTGAACAATTTGTTAATGGGTGAGAATTAAAAATGTGCATGAAGTTTATCCGCTTTGGATGAAAGCACTTTCTGTCTGCTGGGTCTCATAATTACTACGTTCAGAAAAAGAAACAATCCACCATGTTGCAGTTAAAGCAATGCGTAGAAGTCATTTGATCTAATTCAACACTTTTTGCTATAAATCTCTTCTTTGTGTTGATTTTCTTCAGAGTCTTAGTCTTGTTTTGATTTGTGGTCATGTTTTGAGTTTAGGTTGTGTTGCCTTGGATTTTGCCATTACCGTCATGGCTCTGAACATTAAAATCGCAAAGGAGCCTTCCCATTAATTATTCTGTCACGAATAGTACGACACACTCACACAGAGACACAGAGACACATAAACTGAGCAAAACAGAGTTGCTGTGTCCTGATTGGCTGGGAACACCTCTTGTATCTGAGTGGAAAGAAGGAGAGTGAGGAAGAGGAGGGAGAGCTGACACTACCGGCCGACACGTGCTGCTCTGTCACATGACTCAGCACTGATCTCTTTCCCTCGCTTGGGCTTTTTCCACGCTCTCCTCTCTGCTCTGCTCCATTTTTACTCTCATCCGGCCACATTCCTCTCTCCTCCCTGCATTATATATCCTTTTTTCCTTCTGTCCGTCTAGCTTCATACTCCCTTTCCTCGCAACTTCTTCATCCTCTCTTTGCTTGTATGGTAATTATGTGAACTTGCAGCGAATGAAGCAAAACAAATGAAACACGCTAATGAACTCATAAGCAATTCCTTACATCCTTGGATCCTGAATGTCTGTTCTCTGTGTTTCAGAAATGTTTTAATTATTATCTTTTCAGGTGACATAGCAATGATCAAGCCTGGTGTTTCTCACACTTTTCTCTCATAATCAGTTTTGTCAGACAGCCACCCGAGGCCCCTCTTTTCATCTCTCTTTTCCTCCTCTAAGGTTTTCCCTCCATCCTTGTCTTTGTTGCAGTCACTCATCCTGGTTCAGCTACTAAATCTGTGTGGCAGTTACGTTTTATAGCTGTGACCCTTTAGACAGACCAAATGGCGTATGTGTCAGCCCACAAAAAAAAAAAAAAAGAACACATCCACTATATGCACCTATGGGCTACTGTAAGACAAAAATGCAGAGAGAGCATTTCCTCCTGTGATGGACAACAACATCCTGTCAGGCATTGCTGAAAAACATGAGAAGGTCCAGTTTTTGAATGTTATGTAGCCTAGTGCAGACACATGCATTTAACACTATATTTTACCGTTTCTCCTCAATTACTTTATAGTTTAACCTCCACAACATTTAGTCAATTATAATAGCAGTTCCTCATTCCTTCCAACAAATTGCTAATTATTTTGGACATGCATCAGTTGCTTCTATACAATTTATTTGTTTATGTCATGTCAGTCAAAATTAACTATACTTATGAATGCAGAATAGTCATTTCCTATGAAACAAAGAGTTCACACATCATTGCTTGAGTCACTGCATTCAAAAATGAACTAGTTGTCAAAATCTTTCCAACATATTTTCTGCATTTCTTTATCATTCTATTATAAAATGTCTTTCTCTCAAGTGAACCTCAGCTTTTACTGATGATATTGTTCAAGTTGTGCACAGCTTTACCCAAAGGATGTTTCTTATGTTTGCTATTAATAGGTTTGTACTTTGTTTTTGTGCAACACTGTAAACAAATTAGAATTGCAAAGAGCAAAAGCAGCAAAAAAAGAAGCATAAAAGTTCAATATTTTCCATTCATTTATGTGTAACTTAACTGAGTAGATTTTGTAAAGAATAAATGCATAAAAAGAGAAACCCACATCTGAGAGAAAGCAGTTAATTGACTATTTGTGTGAAGGAGTGCCAATAGAAACAACCTTTATTGTCCCGCAAAGGGGAAATTCAGGTTTACCAGCTGAAACAGAAATAAAGGTTCACACAAAAAGTTACTAAAGTGTTGAAAACAGTATATATATTTAAAAAATAAGATTAACATAAAAAATTAAAAGAATGCATTGAATTTGGTTTGGTGTTTTTTCTTACTGCATTTCAGACTTAGTTTTGCCAACTTCCAGTTTATCACTCATCTAAGAATATTTTCATGATTTAGAAAACCTTATCACAAAGAGGGAGTTGATGGGAAAATTTTTTCAAAACAGATATCCACAGTAATTAAAAGTTAAACAGATAAAGAAGTTTCTAGTCAGTCATTTTTGCTATGCTAATTTATGGTTCGAGTCTCTTCATTCCTTTTGGTTAATGCATGAAGGGAACCTAAGATGGCAGCACACTTTTACTAAAAATCAATCCCTGACCCTTGCTATGTGTGCGTGATTCGCATGGATTATAAGGTTTGCTGGTGTGTACAGGACAAAACAAGCATAAAGAACAGTTTCTCACATATAGGCTGTTTGGTCATCACAACACATCCTGCAGATAAACAGCAGCTGCACTGATCCATATTCCATTGTTTTCATTTCACGGTTGTCAAAGGGGAGGAACGTGAGCAAAATTGCGCTGCGTGTTTGGGCCACAGAAAGAATATTAAAAGGAATATTCACACTTGCATTCCTGCCAACTCATGCACATGCATGCACACACATGTCAACAGTCATATAAAGGCAGGGTTGCCCACGCAAAGCAGACAAGCTTGACAGAGTGGAAGGATACGTTTGTGAAAGGTGGTCGGAGGCGCTGCAGTCCCAAGTGAAAAGAAACTCTCTGTTTATTCAGCACTTTCTAGGTTCATTCAACACTAAATCCTGCACACAAGGAAATGCTCAAAAATACACAGAGACACTCTTGAGTCATCCCTCGTTTAATTATTTTCAAGGAGACGGTTTCTTTCTTTCTTTGGTCATTACCTGATATTTGTCAGTCTATATTACGAGAAGATTTATTTAAAAATTAATGTAGGTGTGGTCTTCTAATCATTCAGACATAAAACGACAAGATTCAAAGGACATATTTTTGTTGACATCAGAAAACAGATAACTTACCTGAAATTGGATCTTCAAATCAGGCTTTAAGCAATTTTTTCTTGCTGCAGGAAAATAATTTTTGTGTGAATTTGTGTGAGTTGCATGTTCTAGATTTTAAAGACTTTTAATATGAGTGGCAGCCATCTTGACTTGAAACTGGGAGTTGCTCACGGTGCTCTAACTTTCCAAGTCAGCCGTTAAAAGACATTGTGTTTGAGTCTTATTGACCAATACATATCACACAACTCAATCACTTCAACAGATGACGTTTACTAAGCAACATTTTAAATTCAAGGACGCAGTAGGTTTTTCTTTTTTCAAATCTAATTTACATACAGGAAATTAGATGAGTCTTTCTCAAAGTTGTGTCTTTCACCTTTATGTATTTAACAAGATTTATTGAGTTCTGAAGTCATATTTTAGTAAAGGAACATTTCAGCTGATTAAACTCTCTTCTTTAAAATATTTCTTTTGTATTACTTTCATTGTGAATTAAACATGTTTTCGTTATGAAGTTTTCAATGCAGAAGAGGCAGAAGCTGCATTTTCAACACTGAATTAAACTTAACTGACTCACTGTTCCAAAAGTTTGTATTAGATCATATCTGACCAAGCCAAAGTCCAATGTAAATCAAATTAAGAGTCTGCAAAAAGAAAATAATAATAATAAAAAATAGCTGTTCACAGACACTATATGTCCCTGATCTGAATTAGCTTGAGCTATTTGGCAGGGGAAAAAAAGGGCAAAAAAGTTTAATTTGTATCATTCTTCTACTTCACAATCTGTCAGAACTTTTTGTTGTAGTATCACATAATATCTCAATAAAAATGTGGAGGGTTTTGGTTGTAAAGTAACAAAATGTGACAAATTTAAAGAGGAATGCTTTAACAAGCTGTTCCAAGTAAAAATCTAACACAATTAAAATTAAAAGACTATCAAAACAAAACTATGTGAAGCAATTTTCTGACCTCTGAACTCAGTGTGTGTTTGTGGGAGTGGATGAATTTGACCAACGTGTTCCTGCATTGGTTAAGCATTCCAGTAAGGAATTTATGTCTTCAGAATAAAAGTTCAATTTTGGTTTTAGTGGGAAACCATGTGCAAACACTGATTCATCCAAACTCTATGAGGAGTTAAGTGCATTGTATTTAGGTGTGTGTGCGGGTTTATGCGTGGGGGTCTGGTCTGTGTGAGAGTGTGAGGCTGACTCAAAGCAGCGGGTGTGTTTACTGCATCAGATTCTTGTCATTGACGTTTCAACTGCTGGTGGCTGTTCAGGGAAACTTCTGCTTTTCAGCGCTCAAACAGCACAAACACACACGCGCACACACACACACACACACACACACACACACACACACACACACACACACGTTTTAGAGTATTATGGTAAACAGGACTATGCATAAAATATGTCAAAAAAAATCAGCTGGTAAAGAAAAGAAAAATTCTACCATGCCTCCTTTAAAGGGGCAGTATTATATAAAATCAACTCTTTTGAGCTTTACATCATTGTATAATGTTACACATTAAAACATACCTGTTTTGATTCTTTCTTTCATGTTTGAGGAATACTTTAATCGCCATGGCAACCATTTAGCCGAATAAAACGCCTGGATGGACCTAGCCCCGCCTTCAAGATGAGCTTTAGGGTTGTAAACTGTTCACACATAAGTCTGGTTGCATTACTTAGTAGCATGAACAACAATGAAAAGAAAAAATCTGGTTTCGGCAGAAATATGGGAATTGTGTATCAAGATCTGCTGAGTGAACAGTTATCAGTAAGTTATCAGTAATATATGGTAATGGCTACTCCGTTTCAAAGAGGCATTGCTTCAATTTATTTATTTAGTTTTGTTGTCGTACTTTAATTGCTTATCTGGTTTGTAAAACAGCATAAAGATAAAATATATATATTTTACACTCTGAGTTTTTCTTGCTCTACAATGAAATTACCTCTTCAAAGCAGTTTTGTATTCATAAGCCTTGCCTGAATAGTTAAACATTTGGGGCAAATAAATTCAAAGACAGGGATTTATATTCTCATAATTCATTTTATATTCTGAAACATTTTCTGTAATTATAGCTGTGTGTTTAGCTGAAGAAAAGCACATTTTCTCCAAAAAAAACTTGAGGAGCTAAGCTTCCTTTGCCCCTGATTTTTTTTACTTTAAAGTATGTACAAAGCATGCACACTTTATATCTGCAGCTGTTGGTCCATAGCTCCGCTCCACAGTATGCAATCAGGATTGCTGTTTAAATGGTACTTGGTCTTCCACCAGCTGCCTCATTCAATCATTATCCGTTTTCTCAAGAAAACCCTGCAGCAGAAGTACTCAGCTGGAATTGTTCATTTTTCACTGCTAAATAATCTCAGAAAATTCATGACCCAGAGCAGTTATATGCTGATAAACAACACAGGAGAAAATAGGGACTTTTCTTCAGTTTCTGTATAATTATGAGCGGTTTGGCTACGATAAAAATCATATTGGAAGAAAAACAATGAAGTTACAAAACTTTCCTTATGACAAACTACAGTACTTCTTTAAAAACATAGTAAATGAAATTCTTGAATTTCAAAACTGACTTCTCTTCCCTGAACAGCGATGACACAATCTTACTGTCAATATCACAGACTGATTACTGAAAGTAATGCAATACATACTGTATCACTTAACATGAGCCTTCTGTCAAGTCTGCAGTCAGAAGATAAATCATGCTGAAAAAATAATCTGCATTTGGAACAGAAAGTTTAGAACGGTTTATTTAGTGTGCTTTGCAGACAGATCTAGACAGATAACCTCTGCTACAGATATACTGTGAACTTAATTGTTACTTTTATAAAAGTTTGACAGTTTTGTCTCAGCACCAAAACAAATTTCTAGTAGTCTCAGCGTAATCTTCTAGGTCTTGATATGATTGTTTTTTTCCTTTAAAACCGGAAGTAAAATATGTTCAGTAATTCAACTTTTAATTAGAAAATCACCAGCATATTCACAATAAATCATCTTTTTCAAAATTCTTCTCACACAAATAAAGGTGCTAGGGTTCAGCTGTGGTAAAATTTCAGTATCAACCTTCTTTTGCTGATGCAACTTAATGTGAGTCCACAGTAATCTGTTATCATATCAGAACTGTACTTCATTATGCCGTCGGTTTTCTTACTGATTAGTCTCATATTTCCCTTTATGAGGAAGAACCTGTAATCTGAATCCCTGTAGATCATTACACAGGGTCATCTTTAATGTTTCACTGAATTTCCTTGAAATTTCCTTGGACATAATCCAGGTCATCTGTTTCAAACACGCTGAGAGATCATGGAAGCTCACAGCGCCCTCCACATGCTGGCCCTTCTGGTTACAAGGTTTAAGTAATTCTCAAAGAAAACAGTAGTAATGTAGTAGCGTATTGTCATAATCTCATACAAAATGGCAGAAAAAGCATTCTGCAGATTGATTGAATGAAGGAGAAAAATTCACACATTAAAGTTTTTTTCTTCTTACATTGAAAAGTAGATAAATTTCTAAGCAGTCCCAAAATTACAAATGTAATTGAAGTATTTGTGGAAAACTTTTGTTTATAACTTAACCTGCATTTAGGAACCTTTAATCAGTAATTTATGACTTTTTATTTCTCAATACACAGAGCTCTCTTTCTCTTAAAAATGACAAAGATAAGTGGATGCTTCATTTCAGAAAAAGTCAATAAGAAAATCGTCCTTTCTCTGAACTTGCCCATCTCCCCAGTCAGAGCAATAATTAAAAGTTTAAAGTTTAAACAACTGGAAGTGTGATAAACAGGGCTGGGCCAGCACACAATTTTATTGTGCCAACATGCACAGTAAAAATGGTGGTAGGGGAGATTAAAAAAAGAAAGTTCTCCCAATCACATTTTTGCACAACTGCAGCAATAAATGACATCCTGGGTTCACCAACTCTAAATATATGTTATGATGTGTGTTTTGATGGTGGATGCAAATGCAGAAAGGCAGAGATGTTGAGTAAATGACAAATGTTTAATAAAAAATGATGGAAAAACTTACAAAGATCAGAGGGAGCCAGGGCAGAACAAAACGCACAAATCTAATGAAAAAGCCAGCAGGGACCATGGTGAAGAAATGGAGAAAATAACAGCGTATAACAGGAGGAACCTGCAAGGAGTGACTGAAAATGAGGTGCTTAAGCACTGGGAGGTTGAATGCTGAACAAAAGCCCTGAGCTGATGAGCTAACAGGTTGCAGGAGTGGGGAAAGAGCAGAAAGCAGACTGAGGAGTGAGAAAGACAGACACACTGACGAATAGGACGGGATTCTAACAAAAATAACTACTTATAAGAAATATAATTAAACTAAAGTAACAAGAAATAACCGAGACAAGAAATAAACATAACTAGAAACACTGAGAAGGACTGAACTAAAACAGAAACAAGACTGATCTAATCAAAGAAAGAGACCAAGGAACAAAGAATAAACCCACAATGGCAACCATTAGAAACTATCTGCATTAAATGCTTGGGAGATCTGACAGGAAAACTGTAGTTTTCTTCTCTGCCACCACAAATGTAAAGGTGTGAAGTTTGTAAAACTGTTATAAGTCTTTAGCTGGAACCAAGTGCTTTGGTAAGATCAGGCTAAGATTAAGCTTTTCAGGAATAAACACTGGAGTGGGCACATCATGCCTGCTGTTAAGCACGGTGGAAGACCTCTGATCCTGTGGGCCCATTTCTCTTACAAAAGCACTGAGAACCTTTGAGTAAATGGCATCATGAACTCTTGAAAACACCAAAATATTTCACATAAAAAGCTAGTGCTCTCTGGGAGAAAAATGAAAAGTGGTTCGTCTCTGGGTCTTTATTTTTTATGGTCGCATTAACACAGAAGCAGTTCACCAGAACAAAAATAAAAACATTTCTAGGAAATTTTTCACAGACATTCGGAAAACCTGTGAGGAAAGCTAAAGAAAAAAAAAGAGCAGACTAAGATTGAGGGATTGTGCAACAAGGGATGGTCAAATATTCCCTTCAGGAAACTCCAAACTTGTGAAATTTCATAGAAGTGAGGTCCTATGAGTAAAAGGGAGTTATTAAAGGCGCTCTCTGCTAAATAAATGTATTTGTAGCAAAAGAATTATGAAATGTACAATTTTTATCTTACTCCTGCAAAAAAGTTAAATTTATATCAAGGCTTCTTATACATCTTTATGAAAGGTGACAGTAAGCATAGATTGTGTTTTATGTCCAATAGTTGAGTGCATCTAAACACAAATATTGTATTGTTAGGAAAAATGTTGCGTGAAAACATGAAGAAAGCTACATGTTAGTGTGGATGAATCCAGCAGTAGTTTCTGGAATAAGAGCGATGTGAGATAAAGAAAGGAAATCATTAACATTTAAGCTCCATAAGAAACAAATAAATCACTGGAGTAAATGAAGAAAGAAAACATTAAATGAAAGGAAAATTACAGAGTGAGAAAAGCAGGTTTTATGTTACACTAATCATTTATGGCATGAGAGTAAAGCTCTTTGTAAAAACTGAAAGCAGAAAAATCATTATTTAGGGAAACAAATATCATAAATAGTTTTAATGAAACAGAAGCGCAAGCTTGTACATTTTTTAAACACAGGTGGTTGTTGATTATTAGAAGGCATGTTTGTCCATGAAAATGTGACACTGCTGGGACAGACAGAGGACATCATGAACCCTGAGCTCTCAGCGTACAGACCAGGTAAAAATAGAATCACTTTGGGTTTTTATAAAAACTAAGCATTGCTAAAGGTTATGCTCTAAACACCATGTTGTCTACATTATTAGTGATGGGTATTTTAAAAGTAATTAGTTGCCTTTGCATGTTTGGCTAGTTGCCACTCTTGTCCAATCAGACTGCCCCAGTAACACAGCTGGTCATGTGAAGACTCTGGTACATTTTCTACATGAAAGTTGCTGCACAGCACAGAAATAGAACATGACTCACGAGAGAGCACAGGACACAGACGCATACAGTTAGTTGTAAAAATATCCACACATAATGTACACATACCCACAGAAACACAAGCAGGCCTCCTAAAATCACATGTGCAGAATTTGCATCTATCTTTAATCTTTTAAAATGATTGTGATAGTTGTTATGATTTGTAAACACAAGATAAAACATCCTGTTTTCACATCAGCAGCAGATTCCTGCCCTTTAAGGAGATTATGACATAGGGAAGCTGAGACTACTGAGAAGTCTGTGGAGGTCAATTACCGACTGATTTAACCAACCCAAGGCAAAAAAGGAAACTATTAGGCCAGTGGGTGGAGATGAGTATCCGTTTGACATAGAAAACAACTTGTACGTCGAACTGTGTAACCTACAGTATCAGCAACTGCCTCAGTTGGACATTAGCTTGCCAAGGCTGGAAACTTGCCCAACAAAGCTGTCAGAAAATAGCACACGGTTGAAAAGTCAGTTAATTACCACTTCTTCTAATCTTCAGATAAACTCAGTGAAAATTTAACTGCCTAAAAATCCAGTATTATTGTGGACAAATCAAGATTTGATTTCTTGACAATACATTTCCACTATTTGGTAAATGTTTAGTCTTTCTAACTTGGAGAGAGCAATCAATGGCAGTTTAGTTAGAGGACAGGGGAAAATATGGAAAATCTGGTAAATCTAATACATGCTTGTTTTTATTTTCTTCTACTTGATAGATCAAAAAATGTAGGTTACAGTCTTCCTGTGTCAATATCAAACATTAAAACACTTCCAAGCTATTTATGTGTCATTATTACTCCTCACTATAAAGACAACGGAATCCAAAATCAGAAATGTATGTTTAATAAAATTATTTGTTTGGATTAAAAGTGCTATTTCAGCAATATACAGAGCTGATTGACTCTTTTAGTGTCACCTGTAATATTTTTGCAAGGATTATTTTCTCTGCAGCGAATAAGGTAAAATGCAGGCTCATACACAACCAGATAACAGAAAATAACACCACCATCACTACCTTCAAAATATTTTTACCTACTTATGCACAAAAAGAACAGGTTATCATGGCCTGAACCTGAACATGATAACTTACAGAGAGAAGGACATCTTAAGTTCGTTATATGTAAAGTCTCATGACGCATTCCAAGCAGGAACTGAAGCATTTGTCATCATGTCAGTGTGAATTTGTGGAGCAAAAATTAAGTCTGGTGTCAATAAACATAATTTCTGTCCAGATTTGAATGTCTGTGGTCTGATTATTCTTTTGTTGGGATTTCTGTCAGGATTTACAGTGTTTAAAAATGAATGTGATTTCTTTATCCCAGGTTCGGTGACTAATGTTGTGAGTCATTTTGAATGTTTTGCCACAGACAAGCATGTAGTAGAAATTAAATTCATGTAAACGTATGACCTCTGTTGGTCATTTGAAAAAAAAAAAAAAGGTCAGTTTGCATTGACAGGCAGAACTCTTTGAATCAATTAATATATATTTTGAATTATAACAAAATGAATTTACCTGTATAATTTCATACTGTTTAACTTTTGTTTTATTTGTAAAGCGTACTGGGAAAATGCATATCTCAAAACATCTAACAATTTTGTACAAAAGCCAAAACTCGTGACTGAGAGCCCATGAAAAGGTTACTTATGAGATTAGTTGAACTTTCCCTCTTGTCACTGCACAGCTAATAAATTCCTTTGCACTTAATAAGTCAACCTGATAAAAACAACAGTCAAAAGATCAAACAAGATTTCCCACCTTTGAATCCAGCATCATGTCACCAAATTATGCTGTTTAATTAATATGTTGGAATAGAAATTAACTGGTGTATTCAAAAGAAGAACAGTGGTGATTTACACAGGTAAATCGTGTGAGTTTCAGAGGTGGTTTGTGTTTGGTTGGTTGAGATTATTGTTTTTTATGGATTTCTCTGTGTGATTTTTATTTATTTTGGCTTAGAAATCCCTTCCCTGGGTGGTTCGGCAGCACGGTTCTCTGTTCCCTTAGAGGTCCTGGGCTCAGTCCCGCCCTCTGGTTTTTTGCATGGAGCTTGTATGTTCTCTCAGTACATGTGTGGGTTCTTTCCAGGTACTCCAACTTTCCCCTCCTTTCCAAAAACACAGATACTGGGAGGAAGAGATATCTCCACAGGAGTTAGTGTGTGTGCGTGGACAAGGTTGTGTGTGCTGTATGTTCATTTCTTTTTGTGCTGCCCTCTCCCAACTGCCCACCCACCATGACCCTGCAAGTGACACAAATGCGGATATGAACAAATGATGGATGGGTGGATCCGTTTCATTAGATTTCCTCAGTTGTTTCATTGGATGCACCTCATTCCTAGCTCCATCTGTCATCCATTGGTAATCAGCAAACACTCATGTAGTAATCACACTCCCCTGCACTTTTACTCCCCAATTTTCTCCAATTAGTGTCAGATCCTCCTTTTTTTACGACATGGTGCCATATATTATCCTTTACTGGTCTTCTAACTGTTAATGCAGCATTTATGCAGATCATCTGAAGTAAATTAGATTTACACCAATGTAAACCAGTTTCTGTCAGATTATCAATTAAATCTAAAAGCTGAGAGATACTAGTAAGGGAAAAACACAGATTAAGGCAGCTCATGATACCATCCTGTGAGCATGCAAATGAGTGTACAGTGGGAAAAGCACTACATGTGCAGCATGTAAATAGTCCTAGAGTATGTAAGTGCAGATACAAACACAGCAGCCCTCCTCTCAGAGAGAAGCAGCGCGTGTGTGAGTCATGTAATGCAGAGTGACTGCAGGGAACTTGCTGTGCGGCGTGATGTTACACACTGTGATGCTGCTGCTGCATCAAGAAGATTTCACACATTCTGCTGTTTACAGAAGCTCAAAACTTTCACCTCACTGTCGTGTCCTGCAGTTTCTGAATGTGGGTGTTTTCCTCTTAAATATTGTTAGGATAGACAAATATTTTTTTGTCCTCATCAATCATTTCTGCAAGTGGTGAGACCTTCTTCTATTGCCCCACAATCAATTTCACACCCGACTATCTCAAATTGAGATAGTCCGGTTTGTTACATTTTCAGCTGGTGCAGTTCGCTTTCACACTGCACTGTGTCAAATGATCCAAAATATCAGTAAAAAACTGTTCCCTCCATCACCCGTGGTGGCGCTGCACCTAGACCCCTGAGGGAAATGACACACAAACTTCATGAGCGCAACTTCCTTCTTCACAAAATGTAAACAAAAATGAAGTAGTGTCAGATTTCAACGGTTGGAGGATTTCTCTTCTGTCGTTGATAAAAGACTGGAACCCATTTCACCCACCAGCGTTAGACTCTCAAGTTTGCTGTGTTTGTATTTTCCCAGAATGCCCTGTGCTGTAGTCCACTTCTTGCTCTTGGAGCGGTCTCCAGTCTGCTTGGTATTCACATATCCATTTGAATCACACCAGAGTTCACTTCAACCAAACACAGACCCAGGTTTCTAGGCGGACCAGATTTAATTTTTTTGTTCTGCATCAGAGTCCAAAGTAACCAGACTCTGAAGGGAAACAAGCTAGAATTTAATTAAAGTGGACGAAACAGGGCAGGTGTGAATGTACCCTTGACTTGCATGAGATAATGTAAACTGTGGTGAGGCAAAATGCTGTGTGTCGAGCAGTAAATAACGTGAGAATGAACACATATGAACTTCTGGTAGAAATTGTAAAGTTTTTTTTAAGTTTGAGGTCAGAGAGCCAAGATGCAAGCAGGAAAGAGAAAATGTCAAATGTGCAGGAGGAATCTAGTGAAGAATGACAGAAAACTCAAAATCTCAAAATCCACGGGTTTATAACAAGGTTGGGCCCAGTAGTGCATCAAGAAATCAAAAAAAAAGCTTCTGATTTGATTTAAGTTTTTTTTTTATTTGCAGTGTTTATTTATCCTTATATCTGTTTTACTTGCTACAGTAAAACAGGCTTATATCACGCTTTTTGCTTTTTTTGGTGAAGGTTCACACTCTGACTAATACTGCAGCTCTTTGCCGTTCTTTTATTTCACTCTGTTTTTGCTTTACTTGCTCTCCTCCTCTTCTCTTTCAGCTTCTCTCACTCTCTCAGCTTTATTCTAGAGGAGAGAAATAATCCCTGAGTCACGTGTGGCTGATGGAGAGCATTTCTGAAATATATCACTGGATTCATGAGGTCCACACACATGCACACACACGCAACTCTGACTCTCAGTTAGAGGCAGAGTGTGTATAAATTCTGCAGTGGTTACAGAGAAATCATGCATCTGAAGCCTGTTTGATCTGAAATGAGATGGTGTGTCAGTGGGTGAACAAATGAGAATCTGATTTGTAGAGTTAATGATCACACAGACACACATGCACACACTCGCATACCAAACCTTTGCCAACTAACATAAACAGCTGTTGTTGGACAGTCACCAAAACATCCGCTTAGTCTGGCAGAGGGGGAGGAAAGATAGATGGGAAAGAGAGGGAGAAGGAGGTAAAGAGGTGGAGGGAAGAGCAGAGAGCAAAAATGAGGGGGGTATAAGAAAGGAGTTAAAGGATGAGAGTGAAGATGCAAACAGAAAGAGTAGGGGGTGGGAAACAGAGAGAGGGATGAGTCATCGTTGAAAGGGACGAGTCCTGGGAAAATAAAGAATAAAGGCAGCGTGCAAGAAGTTTAAATAAGATGGAATTAATCTGTTATAACAGCATACCTCCTCTTTTTGCATATGTTGTTTTGTATGTCTGTTTTTTCACACATAAATGTGTTTTTTGGACTATAGCTCTTTTGTTGCATAAAAAAGTCAATGTTGCACCGTAAAATTCTGTCATTCCTCATTTACATTTTCATTGCACATGCAACACACTTTGCCTTTTTACAACACATTATAAGGATTAACATGACACTTTGCAAAGTGCCTTGAGATTATGTTTGTTGTGAATTGCTATTGCATGAATAAACTGAATTAAATGTAATCAACCTAACCCCTAAGCCAATGTGCAAAAGAAAAAAAAGAAAAAAAAAGGAAAAACACAATTCCAGTGAGAACATTAATCACAGAAACAACCAAAAAGTATATGATAACTTTTCAGGAGCTAGAAAGTTAAACAAACAAACTGAACAATGAACATGTGTCATTTGTTGTGAACTGTTGTAGCAGACAATCATATTGGATGCAATATGTGCTACCATATTGTACGTACAGTGCTTAACACGTGCATAGTATGGTGTTATGCATCGTACTAGATCAGAAAAAAAAAGTATTTTATAGCAAGGAAGGGGACATTAAAAAGAGTTAGTATTAGGAAATATTAACAAACTGATATACTCTGACAGGAGCACTGTGTCAAACAAGACAAAGGGAGAAATAGAGTAGCAGAAAATAAAAGGTGAGTTGAGGAAAGAGGAGATAAAGTGAAAGAAACAAATGAGATGAGAGAGACTATTCCTTAGGCTCCTGCTTCTTATTCGCTCCATTGAGGAAGAAATCTCTGTGATTAGTTCAGTGCCCCACAAGACCACACACACACAAACGCGGGCATGCAAACACACACAGAAAGGGTATTAAAATCCCTCAAATAATCTGAGTAAATTCTTCCAAACATGCTGCAAAATCCCAGCTGCTCTGCCATTCAAATACTTGCACTCACACATGCAAACACGTGGGAAGCCGAAGAAAGTGCTGAAGGCATAAAAACACATCTGGATTTAATGGGAGAAAATAATCTTAAATCAAAGACAAGAAGAGTATCAGATCAGATGAGTAGAGAATAAATTAAAAGATACATAATTTTGGTGTGTGCACATGATGAAAATTAAAAATTAAGAGAAGAGTGATTTGGAAATAAATCTTAAAAGATTGAATAGTAGAGAAACATCACACTAGATTTGGCTTCAGTCAGTAAAGTTGAGTTTAGTTCAACATATCTCCACTATATACTGCGATAATCAATGCAATATAATAAATTATCATCAGTTCCAGAGTGTCACTTCATGTAGAACAGAAACACAACAAACAGAAAAAAGAAAAAAAGAAAAGAAACAAAGTTAAACACAGAAAACATGGCCACTCATCTATGGTAAGAAGACATTTTAGGTTATTGATAGCAACAGTTCTTCCAAAGGCGGCACAGCTAAACAAAGAAAGACCAGCTCAGCTGCAGCTCAATAGAGAGAAGAAAACAGAGGAAGAGGGAATAACACTAATGGAAACTGTAACTGTTGACAATGCATAAATGGAGAGGAGAAAACAGCAGAATGAGAAAAGTTGTCAATATTTCCACCAGAAGCATAAGCCTAGAGCAGCATGTCATACTTACAGAGAAAGTTTAGGGTATCGTTAGACTCTTCAAGTAAAACCTTTATCAAAAAACGAATGTTTTAGCCTGGTCTTGAAAGTAGGCCAAGTGTCATTCTCAAGAATAAAAATTAAGCTCATTTGTCATGTCTGCATTTAAACCTGAATCAATTTTCTTTCAGATTTCAATGTCAGAATTGAAATCTATTATCCAAATCAAACGTCGCTTAGATTGTTTAAATTTAGACTTGTAAAAAAATAACTTTACATCACACCAGATAAAAAACATTCCGATTTAGTGTTTTATTTTCTCCTTTTTAATTATAAGCTTCCTCTCTCTTCAATGATATAGATTGTTCCAGTGGCACAAAAATCAGGCAAGGTTTGTATAGACATTAATGGGGGTCAGTTTCAGTTCATCTTCAATGGATTTAATTTTACTAGCCTCTGTTTTTCACTGAAATACCTGAAAACCACTTGATCAGAAAATAGGTGGGGGTTATTAAATGATAAAAAAACATATTCCTTCAAGGGTACTTTTGTTTTTTACCTTGCATTTACTGGTAGGTACCACATTTAAACTAGTGAATGGCAAACACACACATATGCAAAGGGAAAATTGTGTGCAAACCATGTGAAGAGAAAATGTACTAAAGATTTCCAGAGAAGAAGACAGTGTTCAATTTTTACAGTTAGTCAGGCTATTAATCCAAACTCTTACTTTATCAAAACCTGCATCACTAACATTAGAAGCACAAGAATGTTGCCCTGTAGAGTAACAACACTTTGACATTTAGGGAGAATGTGTCGCCTGCAGTGCAGGTCCGAACCTTTGACTTGTGAGTATTTTTGGAATAGATGTGTGGAAGCAGAACCTCTGACTGAAGACAATAAGGAAGTGACTATAAAGGGTAAAATATGATGTGTATTGAATAAAGTTGGCCGCTGTTTCACAATTTCAGCTCCAGTTATTCCTCTCCTGGCCCATTTATCAGCTGCCGTGTCCCTTTGTACCGGAGACGTTAAAGCAAAAGCCACTGAGTACAACCGGAGTACAAAAGAGATAACGTGTGTTTATGAGGAGCATAGATAAGAAGGAAAAACAAACCTTGATATCTCTTTGAAAGTTTAAAAATTCAAAGTGCTGTAAAAAAAAGTATTTGCGCCTTTTCTTCTGTTTTTGATTTTCATCACATTCATTTTTCAGATAATCACAGTTTCATATATGTGTATATGAAACATCCAGAGTAAATTTAAAATTCAGTTTCCAAATTACAGTGCTACCTAATTACTCCCAGGCCTGTAGAATGAAGAAATGACTTGATCTGAACCAGTCACAACCTGAAGCAGGCAACGTCCCAGATTTAAATAGATACAGTAACAAACCTGCTAGCATATCATGATGTGATAGACTACACTATGGATGGCTTTATTCTCCTAATAAATGAAATCTTCATTTGAAAACTGCATTTTGCATTTACAACATTGATATCAAAATCTGATAGCCTAAAACACTTAAACAATCTGATCTTTATTCAGCATTCTGTACAGAGAAATCTGCCTTATTACATTGATTTCAACACACAGGAAAGCAACGGCAGCTGGGAAATCCTGTAAAGCTGCTTTTAGTGTTGCATGCTACACTTTTGTTACCCACAATAGGGAAATAAAGTGGTTGACTGCCTTTTTCAGCAAGACACAGCAGGTTTCATTACATATTTTACAGGATGACTTCCCAAAAGCTGTAAAGTTAAAAGGCTAGATCAAAGGGATTTTTCTTTTCAGGTGATCGACACGAGAAGAAGCAGTTAAGATATGTTGGTCCCAACAGAAGGTCAGATCATGGCAGACGCTTTTATATGAAAAAGAAAATCCAAGAAATCCAAGCTTGTGATGAAACACCATTTCTGATTTAATCTCCAATTATCTGACGAATATGAATGAAGGGAGGTTTTCTTCTGAGTAGCAGATTACACTATTTTACAAACACAATATTTAACGTCTAATTGGGATTTTTAATGCATCAAACAAAACAAATGCAAAAATTATTGTGAAAAAAAAAGGCCATCATACATGATCTACATGTTTTTTGCATTCCTTTGCTTTCAACCCCCTTTCCGCTGTAACTCAAAATTAAATCCAGTACAATTAAGCTGTTTGAATCAGTTATGTTGGAGCACCTTAAATACACAGGACGCCTGCCTGTGAGCACTGAAGTTGGACAAGTCTTGAATATTAACACAGATATTTTTCATTAATCTGAGTTTTACTTATTTTGTAAAAGAAAAATGAGAAATATTTCAGTCTCTTGATGTGCAAAACACGCACACACACTCTGAGATACCAGAGCTGTAATTAAAGGAAAACTGGTTCAAATTATTGACTATGTGGAGCTGATTATGAATGCATGCCACGCTATCCAGATTATTTGTTACAAAATGAATAAATAAAAATCACAATCCTTATGCATTACATTGTGTTGGCTTGACACATGAAAACCAATATACAGTAAAGTTTGTGTTTTTAATGAGACAACATGTACAAAAGAGTTAGAGGAATTTGGAAGATATTGTATCAACGATTTGTAGAATCTGCAGAGGAAATTCATCAAGTAAGCTGAACAATTGAGACTGAAATCTATACACCATTACTCTCTGTCTTCAGAAAAAAGTCTAGCCCCCAAGTAAAGTGATTAACTTTAAAACAATGATTAAAACAGTTTTCATGCACTGTAGTTTATTTTAAAAAGTCATTCAATTAAGTTTGAAATGAACAAAAACAAGTTGGAAGCAAACAACAGTTCCCAGCTGATGTGCAAACAGCCCTTTGGCTTCCTGCTGTTCTTAGCAATAAAATGTGTACAGGCATGTAGAGTAGTCTGAATACCACAGGGCAGTAAAATATGAAATCTGCGAAATGGGACCACACTGTGTGTTGTTGTGGTGCAGAGGCTCTGTACAGGATCATCAGATAAGTTGTGGAAAAAAACATCTCAGTGTTTTATGTTTTTTTTTTTTGCATGCTGCCTGCAGCAGCAAGCCCAAATGATTCAGCATGATAAGGCAGTTTCCATACATCTGATCATAAAACAGCATCATTATGAAGTCAGCTGACAATGATGAAGATGCCTCAAAGTGATTTCTAACAGTCTGTCAGTTGAATCACAGCTTCAGTCAACTTTTTTTTTAGCTTTATGGTAGAGTATTTGAGGTATTTTACATTAATACGACATAATATTTTACTTTTACCTTAACATTTTGATTTATATGTGGTATGTGGAAAGTGAATTGCAAACACAGCTGAGAAAGATCTTTGAGCTCAAAGACTGTCGCTGAAGACAAGACTGCAACAAGACAACTTTGTCGAGGACACCGCTGGCAGATTTCCACTCAAAAGGACACCGAGGGACGACGATTGTGATGGATTGAGCACTTTGAGGATCTTCTCAATCTGTTCAGCTGCTGAAGCCTGACATCTAAGAGGAAGGCAGCATGTTTGTAACTTTTACAAAAAGTGTTTTTTTACATATTTGTTAAAACTCTCACTTTGTTGTTGCAGTATAATGTGAGACAGATAATCAGTGAAAAAAATTATCCCAGCTCTAACTACAAACAACCAATCAGAGCCGACAGGAGGGTTTTATCACTGTCAATCAGGCCTGTATGTGCACCGCCTACCAGCCTCCTCCCTGTCAGCAGAGCTTCTATTGAATGCTAATGCTAGTTAGCATGGCCACCAATGATGGCAGATAAATTGTTTTCCTATAACAGTGAGTTGTTTTTCTGTCATTAGCATATTTAGCAGCACAGTCACATAGATGATTGGCAGCACTAAGACATACCTCCTGGCTCTGGTTGGTTGTTTTTGGTCTGGAGCGATGCATTTCTTCAGATGATAGTAGCAGTTTTTTTGTGTGTTTTTATGATGTAAAGAACTTCAAACTGCATTGTTGCTGAAATGTGCCACACAAATAAACTTGATGAACTGATTGAACCGTTACTGCAACCAACAGCATTTCTTTGCTAATTATAAGATTTTACCAAGTCACAGACGAATACCAGAGAATATATAAAATCATATGTAATTGTTAGCAAATGTTCCAAAACCCAAAGCTTTTCTGGTTTTTGCAATTACATCACACTGAATGGAAGATGATTGTAGATTCCTTGAGGATGATCATATTTTCTTTGGTTTCAGGTGAATTCCCTTTTGACATGAACTGGTGCAAAATAACATGACAGAAGTGACCAGAATCTGAATGTCTGCAGTCCATAAGAGCAAAAACAGAGTCTAGTGCTGCTGCTGTGAATGGGTGTTTGGATATTGAAGGTAGGAGAATAAACAAACAAGAAAGCTGTACTGATTTTCTATCTTTCTGCAACTTTATAACAAGCTAATAAAGTGATACAAAACCCCTGTGATGGTAACTAAAACTCAAAGCACAGAAGACTTAGACATTTAAAATCTGCACAAATCAACACAAGCAAAATCTCTCTCAAGCACTGTTAATGCTTTGATTTATTCAGCTAAAATCTATACTGTTGTCGATGGCTGATTACTCAGATTATCTTGGATCAGCAAGTTTAGCTTAATCTGCTTGTTTCAATCTTGTGCAAAATGTTTTATTTGACGGATCTTATGAGCAACAAGGGAAATGAGGAGAAACTTATGCAGCAGCAGCAGCAGCAGCTTTGTGCCTGCAAGCCAGAATAAGGAAAACGGAGAGATCAATTAAAATGTGTGGAAGTTAAAAAGCTGCGTTATTATGTTGAATCAGTAGCATGAAATTGTGTAAAAAAGGAGAAAGGAATTTAAAATCAGAGCGAGGTGGAAGGTGGTGGGAGAAGAATTTGAAGATGAATAAACAATAAAGATGTTCAGGGAAAAGAGGTAAAATATATCGAATGAGAAAGAGCTGGAAAGAGATTAGGGATGAAAACATCCCTTTTGTTATTTAAATCTTTACTGAATTGTTGCTCAAACCTCAAGACAATCAGGAGTCAGAAACAGTGCGAAAAAGTTTTCTCAACTGATCCTCAGTTAGAGAAAAACATTTGGACTCTGCAGTATTCTGTTCTTTATAGAGGAATGGTCACATCATCTAATTGTTTGATCTCAGAAGAAGAAAATAATTTAATTACAGTTTATTGTATATCACATTTAATTAAACACCAAAGAATAAACAAACATTCCACTTGTCAAAGAGAATAAAGTGTCTTCCAACTGAGGAGAAAGTCAGAACACTCTAATCCACTTTAGTTAACCCTGATGAGAAGTGTAAAGAGACCTGGTTCAAGACCTTAATATATAGAACATTTTTATATTTATGTATCTCAAAGTTTAGTTTTATAATTGTTTTTATTCAGTTAGCTTTCTCTCACAGCGTTGTAGGTTTGAGAAAATCACAGGTTAGATATCAGTTTTTGACAAAAGATTAAGGTTGATAAAAACTGATCAATCACTGACATTACAAAAAAAGAGTAAAATTTCTGCTACTTGAAAAAGTGTAAACATTTTGTTTTTCAGTTCTTATTCTTCATTCAAGTGCTAAAAATGCTGTTGCAGTAACATTTGACCTGTACAGGCTATATGTCATCCCAGTGGAACAGTCTTAAAGATATTAGCTTAGTGCTGCAGTCGTTGTCTGAACAGGTGTGCAGGATTAAAACGCTCAGCAGGTTAGCTTTTACATCTACAAGTAATGTAATTTTTAACTTCTCTTCAATCCGTTTCATGGGACTCAAGGACAAGTATCAGTCGAAGGTCAAATGGTTCCACATGAGTGACTGGTGTTATACTGGAGCCCTCAGCTGTGTAGGCGTGCACGTGTGTTTAGGTGTGTGTGTGTGTGTGTGTGTGTGTGTGTGTGTG